>NC_081414.1:798591449-798891449 GCF_030272615.1 Cryptomeria japonica | reverse complement strand
TATACCTATTATGCATCTTGTCTTGAAATTTGTTAAAGTAATCATCCATTATCTCATTGAAATTATCACCTAGCTGATTGATAAAATCATTTATTTGATTAGTGATTGGTCGGTGTAATTCCCAAACGATGTTACTGATTGAAGGAAAGAACTTGTGAAAATAGAAGAACATACACACTAAGAGTGACCCAAACTTTAGTGTGTTAGAGTTGTTATTCTTCTTAGGTTTCCTTATTGTCTTGAGATTTTCAAAAAGGTTCTTCAACAATACTTCACATAAATCTACTTTCATACCCTTTTTCACAATTTTATAGGCCAAATCCATAGCTGCACATGGTACGTTGTTTTCTCTTGCCGATTGAAAGAAACAATAACCAATGACTCTAATTGTGAACTTTAGCTCTGCATCTGTTATATTATTCAACTTAAGACCTCTGCAATCAGACTCAACTCCAGTTAAAGTTATCAATTGCTTCTGTGAAATCATCTTCTATACTCAGGCATGGTCGAATATAGGGCATTTGGTTATTATGTGAATAATCTCCTTGGTGATTTTGAACGGTTTCTCCTCTAACCACATAAAGTCATCATGCACTCTGCTCAAGACAAATTTGACCCATTGGGGTTTGAAAACTCAAGGATACGTTAGGCCTTCAGTCAATCCATTAACTTTGATATGCTCATACTTACTATCTAGGATTCCATCAGTGCATAATTCATCATAGATGTCCTTAATTTTGGTATGACCTAGCTCTGCCACATGGCACTTAGTATAAAATCTGACATCTTCAACCAATATAACCCTATTCAGAATAAGAGAAAGTGTAGTTTTCTCATCGGGTTTAGATGCCACTTTGGGAGGTAAAGAATACTTTAGTGAGGGCTTCTCAATAGTCTCAACTACAACAAGTTTCTGCATCTTGGGAGCCATTTCAAACTTGGTTTTCTTACTAACGAAAAAGCTTAGGGTTTCAACTAACCAGAAAATGCTTTCGACTTAGTAAATATAATGCAAATATTCACAACTGATATTAATCGATTAACTTGCTTGAAAATGCATTTAAGATTGTTGGAAAATACCTTGAAATAGCTCTGGAAATGTTTGATCGCCATTGATTCGCTTAGCTCTACTCTTTGAAAACTGATAAGTGTAAAATGATCGCACAAACAACTTTAAATACACCCTTTTACCTTATTGGGCTTCGTGCAGTTAGGTAAGATAAGCATTAAATGCACTCGGTTCCACTAAACCAATTCTCTTCCTTCTATGCTTTTATTAACTAGACAGGTTTCCTGCACTTACTGACTTCTCTGGTACTTCAAATAGACTAGATAGTATTTAAAAAAATGTTATTGCATCTTAGGTATGCAGATTTTGGAATTGTGTTCATGATTAAATAGGAACTGTTAAGATCTAACCTTGAGAAAATGTAGTCCCTTCATACCTTTATGACTAATTTGAAGTAGATGCACCTATCTCGATAGGTAAGGTGCTTTCTTCATTAGTTGACCCATTTTCCTTCTTTTTCCAAATTTTATGTAATTTGCTCCTTATTTCATCAGTATCTTCTTTGGGTTGATCTCTGCAATCTTTAGCCAAGTGTCCAGCTTTGTGACAATGAAAACATGTCATTCCAGGATTTCTCCATGATCTTTGATTGTTCATTCCAAACCTTATCATACAGTTTGCACTTATATGTCCATATCTTCCACAACATTCACACCATATCCTTGTATTGTAATCCCATGGTATTGTAGTATATTGTCGGTTAAGATCTGTGTGAGTTTAGTAGCTTCTAGTATTTGCTCGGTATGAAGACCACATATAGTTTTTTTGCTTATACCAACACTTCTCGGTACTGTGTCCATATCTATTGTAGTTTTTGTAAAAACCCTTGAATTTTGCCTTCTAATAATTGCTAACAGACTTTTTCCTACATTGATTAGATGTGTGACCATACTTATTGCAATTGTAACAATAACCATCAAACCTAGTGACATTTGGTTGCTTACCTTTTCTTATTCGGCACATGTTGGTAGTATGTCCTTGTTTTCCATAATAATTATAAATAGGCTTCCTATCTTTCAACTTATCTTTATTTCCAGCCTTCTTTGATGATTCTCCTTTCTTGATAGTGTTGATTCCTTTGTCGGTAGAGTTATTTCTTTTGTAACCGAGTCTGACAGATTTGTTGGGTGATCTTATGTCCAGTTGCTCATCCAACATTCTTGACGCTTCATAACTTTTCTTCAGTGTTTCTTTTGACTTCTTTTCTGCTTCAAGTTCATTGGTCAATCTTAATAATTCAAGTTTCAATGCTTGATTCTCATTTTCTTTTAGATTTTCTTCATGATGTGCATAACCCAATTGACCAGACAGATTATGCTGAATTCCAATCATCCTTGTGATTTCATCATTCTTTTCAGACACCACTGCTTCTAGTTGTTGTTTTTCTCTTTCTATATCTCTTATGTTATCTTCAGTTGTTCTCAATGCATCAAGATTTTCAGTCATTTGTGTGCTAAAATACTCATGTTCCCTTTTCATTTCTTTTAGTTGATCATTTAGTGCTTTGTTCTTTTCTTTCAATACTACAATGATTTCTTCAAACTCTTCTGATATGTTGTTCTCAGATGATGTCTCAATTTTTTCCACCAACTCTTGTGAGTCCCGTAAATCATCAAACAATCTTCTTCTGAGTTTCAGTGATTTTTGCATTTGTCTCTGCATGTCTGCAATCACTTGATTAACATGATCCAATTCTTCTTGGAGATTCACAATTCTGCATGATTGTTTATAGCCTTCCATTGATAGGATCTTTCTCTTTAGGTTGTAAAACCCTTTTCCAAGAGTAGTGCTTTGATACCAATTGTTAGGTCCAACTAGGAAAGCTAATGTACTGAGAGGGGAGGGGTGAGTCAGTACTCCAAAATGTTTTCTTCAAAAACAATCTTACTGATAAACATAAACTGTGTATAGCTGATCTCATAATATATAATGCTAAAGCATAATCATAGAAATAAAATTCATACACATTTCGCTCCATAACTCAAATGTTTTGGTTACACAGAAACTCTTTGTTAGAGAGAAAAACTACAGTGGGGATGGAACCCACAACTTCACTACTGCAATAATAAAGGTTTCTCAGTTAGAGCTACACGTTTAGCTATTTATGATAGCTTACACTATTAGGAGTAACAAGATCTTTTGATCTACCTTGCTAAAGGATTTTACAAACACTTTTACAAAATGTTGTACCTGGTTAAAGGATTTACAATTTATAGACTTTGTTAGAGTGTTTTACCCTATTAAAGGTTTCTATTACAACTCAAATAGTTCAATAAAAAATCTGTACAAATATCTACAACTTTACATCTGAAATGTTATAGTAGACTCTATGTGCTGAATATGAAATTACCTTGCTCATAGTATCCCTTGGTAATTGATAAATCAACTCGGTGACCTCTTTTGTATACTTTGTCCCTTAACTATTTTTTGAAAAACCTTCTCGATGACCTCTGATTATCTCTGTCACTCTTCACACCTTATCTTCTCACATGATTTTCATTTTTAAATCATCAATCTTCAATCTTCCCTCTCTCTTGTTAGATACTCAAATCACTCTGTATATATAGATCTCTGAGATGGTGATCTTGTTCATACATCGATCATACAAACATGTTTTATCGAATGAATAAACATAGAAATTATTTCATTGGATAGACTTCCTCAAAATCATACAAAATCTTCGAGTGCAATTCCCTATGTAATAACGGTTTCCTATTCTCGAATCTTGTAACACGTTTCCACATATGTGTCCAAGTTCATTGAATTTGGTAACATGTTTCCACTCGATTCAGATTAACTTGGTATACCTTCTTTGCTGCTCGGTAGACATAGGAACTTTACTCGGTAGGCAGCTCAGTATCTCTCATCTCGGTGACTAGTCTTTCTTCTGTAACCGATAGCCTTAGTACTTACCGACTAAATATTTCGGTAGTAATAACCGACTAGAGTATATAGGATGACTTTGGAGATAAAACTAATGACAACTTAGTAAATAGTAACAAAAATATGACCCCTCATTTCTTGCCTCATGTGTGAGAAACAATTCAAACACTTTATGTATGATTAGGTATAAAAGGAAGCCTACTCTATCATTTGAAGGAGTCTACCTACAATTCAAGTGATCTCTTAACTATAAAATCAATTAAATTCCAAGTGAACAATCAATGAAGCATTCATCAAGAATTGAAGGAGAATTCAACTTAAAGCACAACATTCATGATCAAGTTAAAGAAAAACATTCATGAAGAAGCAATCAAGCATTGAAGGAGAATTCAAGTTGGTGCAGGTGTGTTTGGAAGACCAAAGGACTCAATGAAGCCATTAAAGAGTTTTGAAGATCTTAGGAGTGAAAATCCAATCAATTATGATGTCTTAAGGTCCATTATGGCCTTTAATGATGAAAATTATAATAAGTTTGTAATTTGTCCTAAAGGGCCTGGTAAGGACCTTAGGACCAACAAAAAGATGTAATTTGAATTTATGGCTTAGGGAGTCTACAAGAGTTTAGGCAAGTTCAATAAATCATTTCATGACCTTGTGTGTCAGCAATTAAGAGTTTTTGATCAAATGGTTGATGTAATGCTTTGTACGATAGAGAATGTTGGTGTACGGACTAGGACAAGCAATAACAACAAATTTTTGTTTTCTTGAAATTTTTTATTTTTTTGGCTTATGGTCACTTTTTCTTGAGTGTGTATTCAAATTCCTAATGCATTTAAGAGACCTTGAACATCTTATTTGCACAGAAGATGCACTGATAATCCATTTGTCTCAGACTTTAGACTAGTTGCATTGACTACTCTAACAGATTTGTACAATTTGGCATTTGATTTGGTTGATTTACAATGAGAATGGTCATTCCATGAATGTTAATTGCCTAATGTTCACAGGATGGCACTCCTCTAATATGTACAATAAATTACTAAAAGGTTGATGTGCAGATTGGGTGGAGAACTAGGGTGATCACCAAAACAACGAATGTAAGAGTGGAGAAATTGCTTGCTAAGGAGCAGCAGTACCAAATCCGCCTTAAGGAGGGGCACATTTTATGATTGACAGTGTTTAGACATTTCAACTGAAAGGTGAATCCATCATCATTTGGATGATATAGTGTTCGAAAGAGGTGTATATGAGAAACCCTAGTTTTAAGGGTTTGTGAGAGGCTAAATAAGGGATAGTAGATTCTGTGTACCATCCTAATCCAAAAAGCATTCATTTTACCTACATCCAATAGTCATTGCTAAAATCAGTTTAAAGTGTATTCATTTAGGGACCTTTCATAAAATATTCTCAACTTACACATCATAAAAGGATCTTAAAATATTCATTGTTTATAATGATAACAATTTGGTTGTTCCATACACCTTCCTTTACTATTTTAAAAATATCATAAACCAAAATATTGTGCAGCAGTAGCATGGAGTGCATTTCATCTATTTTATGCCCAAATATTTCATCATACCACTTTCTTTTCAAAGGTGATTGATCGATTGCGTTGTTTGGGTAATGCATTCCAAATAGATATAGTTGCATACCATTTATCTATCTTGAAAACCTTTTATCCCGATGGCATTAAATTAAAGTTCTTTCTCTATTTTCTAGTGATCTCTGGAGTAGTGGTTGCTTTGCATTGACCTAGGACACATTTAATTGTGTTGTATCTGCGGAAATATGTATCTTAGGTCGATGCAATGCAACCTTTGCTCCACCAATACTAGATAGAAGAGAAAGCACTTGAATTTAAAGCCATCAGGATAAAATGCTTTCAAGACATATATTAGGTATAAAAGGAAGCCTACCTTGTCATTTGTAGGGGTTTACCTACAATTCAAGTGATCTCTTAATTATAAAATCAATTCAATTCCAAGTGAACAAGCAATCAAACATTCATCAAGAATTGAAGGAGAATTAAAGTTAAAGCACAACATTTTGCATGACATCCTAAAACCTTGTGTGAGGATTCAAGAAAGATTCATCAAGGTATCATGTTCAATTTTAAGCATTTTGTGTGTAAGAAATTGATTCAGGAGTTACGTGTGAAGAATTTGGCAAAGTAAATGATGACCATCAAACTCAAATTGTGATGTCATGAAAAGCAAAAGAGTAGGCCAGTTCCATACACCTTCCTTTACTATTTTAAAAATATCATTTATCAAAATATTGTGCAGCAGTAGTATGAAGTGCATTTGATCTATTTTATGCCCAAATATTTCATCATACCACTTTCTTTTCAAAGGTGACTGATCGATTGCGCTGTTTGTGTAATGCATTCTAAATAGATACAGTTGCATACCATTTATCTCTCTTGAAAGACTTTTATCCTGATGGCATTAAATTAAAGTTCTTTCTCTATTTTCTAGTGATCTCTGGAACAGAGGTTGCCTTGCATCAACCTGGGATACATTTAACTTATGTTTTATCTAGGGAAATATGTATCCTAGGTCGATGCAATGCAACCTCTTCTCCACCAATACCAGATAGAAGAGAGAGTACTTTAATTTAAAGCCATCAGGATCAAATTCTTTCAAGACATATATTAGGTATAAAAGGAAGCCTACCCTATCATTTGAAGGGATTTACCTACAATTCAAGTGATCTCTTAATTATAAAATCAATTCAATTCCAAGTGAACAAGTAATCAAACATTCATCAAGAATTGAAGGAGAATTAAACTTAAAGCACACCATTCTGCATGACATCCTAAAACCTTGTGTGAGGATTCAAGAAAGATTCATCAAGGTATCATGTTCAATTTTAAGCATTTTGTGTGTAGGAAATTGATTCAGGAGTTACATGTGAAGAATTCGGCAAAGTAAATGATGACAATCAAACTCAAATTGTGATGGCATGAAAAGCAGAAGAGTATGCCAATTCCATACACCTTCCTTTACTATTTTCAAAATATCATCGACCAAAATATTGTGCAGTAGGAGTATGGAGTGCATTTCATCTATTTTATGCCCAAATATTTCATCGGTGTATATATCACTTAACAAACCACCTGATACTTAATCGACGTGTCTATCATATGCAAGACAACCAATACTAATCAGTATGTATTAGTTAAGCCCGATAACAATCAATGTTCACAGTTAATATATTAACCGATATTAATCGGAGTGCATTGGTTAAGACCGATAACAATCAGTGTTCGTAGTTAATATGTTAACCAATATTAATTGAAGTGCATTGGTTTTAATGTAAACCAATTCCAATTAGTATTCTGTGCTATGAGCTTTACAACCGATGATTATCGATAGTAAAGCATTGATTGAACTTTTCAAGTATGGTTGAATATATACAAATTTAAGAATGATCATCGATCAAATGAAGGAACAATAGCTTGAAGTCTTCATAATAGTTTATCGATGGGATAGATGATTGAATGAGAGACTCCATTTATCTCTCATTCAATCATTTATCTTATCGAGGCTATCATGCATTAACAGGATAGAGGGACCTTATATCAAATTAAGGAAGGCATGAGAGTGATATATGTATTAGTGTAATTATTATACTTTTTGAATATTTATCCTTGATTACATTTAGACCAAATTACAAGTTACATTCAATAGAGGACCACAAGTTACATCACCCTATCTACAAGTTACATTCAATATAGGACCACAAGTTACATCACAAGTTACATTTATAGTGTATGTCCTATTCGAGCTAGCTACTATTTCAACACATTCTAACACATGTATCTATTTCTATGCAATAATTAGTAGTAGCTACATAGACTAGCATGGTACAAAAGTTCTTTTCTAATAGTGTCCTTCATATGCAATTCTTTCAAGATTATTTAGTTGTATCTACCTTCTTAGGTTATGCAAATAGAGATTAGATTAGGTTATGTATCTACTTGCTTGCTCTATAATTCTTGTTATGTTTAATAAATTTTTATGCCTTTGGTGAAAAACAAGGAGGTTGATGATAAATATCTATGTTGTCTATTAGTTGATTCCCATGACAATAAGTGGTTAATGCTGATACAAAGTAACACTAATAGGAAACTTTGATGACAATCTAATACACATCACTGTTGAACTTACCCCTATCTCATATAACCCTACATTGGCTAGGCCCCACCATAACTAGAAGATCCTAATTACTACTGTCCTAAACCTTACATTGACCATCACAATTTCACAGTGAGTTGAGCTAATTAGTCCATTAGCAAGATTGGGAAAGAGTTTGGTATTGAGTTAGGTGTTGGTAGAATGTTTAAGGAGGTACATTATCATCATAATTAATGTTAGAGAGTGTTGTGTGAAGAAAAATGACCACGAAAGGAGTGACTGTCTCAAGTGCTTGAGATTGTCACAAAAAGTGACTATTGCAGTAGTGAATCTTCCTTTGACCTTTGGGTATTTGGGAGGGTAAACACCAATGGTGGTATATGTTGAGTGGTTGGGAGGGTAAAGACCCACATATCGACTATCTACTTTGACATCCTAGGATGGTGTCCACCTACTCTAAAACCTTGTGGGCACTCTGTCTGATACTGATATATACATAACATGTGCCTCTCATATAACCCTATGTTGGCTAGGCCCCAACATAATTAGAAGATCCTAACTACTAAAAATACTAGATTCTCCCCTAAAAGGTTGTTGAGTCATAGAAGGCCTAGCTTAATAACCCTATAGTCTCTCATACCTAAAATTTCCTTGTGTCCATGATGGTCACATGTAACTACCCTATGGCCCCTACTATGCTCTAGACCTTTTTCCCTAATATTGATACTATTGTTTTTTTCTTTGTAAATCATATAGTAAGTCTAAATTATCCTTTGAAGGATGGGGAGGCCTATGGAAACTTTAGTCCCTTCATCAAGGTTACAAACTTCTCTCATGCCTCTTGTGTCCTCCCATGTACCTCCTTTTCCATAAGAGTCTTTGCCATAGCAACCCTAAAGTCATTAAGATTGGCCATGTGTAGAAAAACTAAAATTTTGGGCTTTCCACCCTTAATGAAATAATTGACAAGTAACTTGTCTTGAATGTAATCTACAAACTACAAGAACTCCAAAAACTGACTCTCATGTGGAGCCACTATGAAACCTTATTATGTAAATTGTGAAACTCATCTATGCATCTTTGTCAAAAATATTTTGAAATAGAACACACTTTGAAGCACTCCAAAATAGTATTTGGAGAGGGTTTCCAATGTGAGTTGCTACATTTTATCCTCCAAGTACCACAAGGTGGAAGCAAGTCCTCTCAAAAATTGCATTCAAAATTATTCCTTTAGGTTTCTCACATATGGATTCAACCCAAAGCATAAGTCCAAGCTAAGTAACCAAGACTTATCCTCAACCCCATTTGTGGATCTTTAAAATGTAGAGGATTGGAGATGAAGCAACTCTCGAATATGATCCTTTGGCTCATGATATGTGCTTTCTATAGTCTATACCTCTTGTACTATGCATGATGAGGTTAGGTAATGTGTATTGATCAATATTCTATCTCCTCTATCTCTATTTCCCAAATTCAAGGTGAACTCCTAATAAGCTCCCAAGATGCAAGTATATGCTCCTCTACTACAAGTGGATCCTCATGGCTTGTAAGATTTGAGGTCCATACTCAGGCTAATCATCTTGATGAAAACTCTCAAAGTGATTAGACCCTTCCTTCCATTTCCTACACCCTATTTTCTAACCCACACCTCATAACCTTTACCTCACTTCCTATCATTATTACCTTCCATCTACCTTTCATATCCCCTATCTTAACCTCCTCCACTTTCCTACATCCTATCCTAAACCTTAACCTCATACACACTTACTTTTAATTCACCTACCTAACCCCATTCCATCCTTCACATCCTTTTATCTCCCCCCATTCACTTTCCTAGCTTCCAAACCCCTAACATATCCTAACTTACTCTTTCACCATTACATCCTTCATCACTTACCTCCCTATCTTATCCTAACCCACACCTCATAACCTTCTACCTCTCAAATTCCATTTTATACCACCTTCCTAATGGTACACTTATGCTCCCTTCCAAAAAACTGACAAAAAATTGCACTCGATCACTACGCAGTGCTCTCACGGTTCTACAACAAGGATTTTCTGTCACAACCATATATACCAGCATCCATAATTAGGATATATTTTACATAATGGCACTTGATCACGCAGGTTTAGGTCATCCCTCTCCTTAACTAGGATATATTTTAAATATGGAAAGTAGTGTTAATATGTTTTAGGCTTACTATATTGTTCATTATTTAAAATGCAGTGTTTGATTAATACATGATTGTAGGATTGTTCAACGATTTAGGTCTTGTAAGAAATTCTTCTTTTAAATCGATCATATCATATTACAGAAACCTCTCACCATCTCTGCTATTGGCAATTAATATGATAAATCTATAATAAACTTTGAATCTAAATATTTGAATATGTATAAAAATGAATATTCTGATTATACCCTACCTTTTTTCTTCAACCAGATCTTGTAATGCCCAATTTAGAGTGAAGCGATGATAATTGAAATGGCCGCCCTGACAAACACATACTTTGCCTCAAATACAAAAGGAAAGGAAAGCGGTGCTACGATAGCTAACCATTCCTACATCCTGTAGCAATTAAACCCATAGGGAACCTATGTCCACCTCCCTCCTTTGTGTTCATTGGGGGATGGCCCAACAATAATTTCTCGACTTACAAAACCCCCACCCGCGACTTCTTGAGCATGTAATCGATCCGGATTCTTTCGCCAGAATCGGCATGGGAGGAACCACTTCATTCCACAGTTGGAGCACTAGTAGTAGATAGCTAGGATAGCTAACAATTAAACCCATAGGTTCCCTACAGAGGTAGGATTTTGTAATGGTAGAGGTCAACAGGATGAAGAGGCGGGATTTATGAAATGACTTGGTCTTTTCTTTTTTTTTAAAGTAATGCCCACGGTTATCGGAATTTCGATGAACGTGGGCACTTTTTCTAAAAAACCCAAATGTCATTGCCAATTCCTTCTCTGTCGAAACAAAATGTTGCATTATCGTCGGAATTCTGACGAAAGCGGCATTTTTTCAAAAAAAAATAAAATTTTGATCACAATATAACTTCTTCGTCGGAAACCTCTGTCAAAATTTTAGGCCAAATGTATTAGCATCTCATGCTTTCTAGCCCTGAAATTGATCTGATGAAACTCTTCAGTGTATGCATTGACATGTAACTCCATTTGTTTCAGATTTTGTAGTCTCTTATGAATTTAAACTTCACAATCTCTTGGAAGGAATTGTGCCTTAACTCTGATCTTCATACGCTCCCATGACGTTATCTTCTTTTTGCCTTCTTGTATCCTTTCTTCTTGCATCATATTCCACCAAACCAATGTTGATCCTCTCATTCTTGATTTGGCCACATTAACTCTTTTCTCTTCTGCTACCTCTTTATAATCAAAGTGATTATTGAGAGCTTCTATCCAATCTAGCAACTCTTCTCCATTGAGGTTTCCTCCATATGTAGATAATCCATCCAGGTTGTCAATAGAAATGGATTTGACTACATCTAGGAATAACTTTTGGTCTTGAGGAATAGCTACTGCTGCTAGTTCCTCTCCATATTCCACTTCTTCATCAGTCTCATCACCCCATTCTATCTTAACCTTTCCCTTCTCCTTCTGTACCTCTCTAGTTCTTCTGCTTCCTTCTGCATCCCTCAATACTTCTATCATCTCTGCCGCCATCTATCAGATGGATTCTTGAGTCATTGCCTTTGGAGGTATTGAACTGGCTTTTGATTCTTCACAATTTTACATACACCAAATCTTTCAAAGATTGGCTTTGATACTACTCTGATGCAGAAAGTCTTCAAGCCTTGAATGTTTTCCCTTCTTGAGTGACTTGTCCTACTCAACCCTACAACTACTCAAGTCCATCCTATGGAACTTGGAAAGGGTTATGAAAATGAGACCTCCAAGGTCTAAACATTCTTGACTTTCCTCCTAGGTATAGTGAATGGTTTATGGTCAATCAACTCCTCCACTTGAGGTTGTCACCTCAGTTACTCACACTCATCTCTCCTAGGCTCCAACCCCTCCTGTTAGGATCTTAACACACAAACTCTTCTTATGGTTTCCCAGTGTACTAATAAGGTATCTTAATTATGTTTTGAAGTTTAAGACTCACCAAATCCATTTCCATGGTTTCTCAAGCCTTCTAGGTCTCTACCGGCACCTAAATAGTCCTAATTGCATCAACCCTCCTTAAGAGGTTTTTGTGGTTTAATTTGAAAAAATCCCAAACAAGCCTAGGAATAAATCATGGATTTGACTACCCTTTTGAAAGTGGTAGACAATACTATAAAAGTGCATCTGGGTTGTCTGTACAGGTGTGGTTTCCAATGCTACACTATTTTGTGGGGTTTTAGGCTTAACTGGTGGATTAATAAAATTAGTCTAGAACCTTTCACCAATCAAATATTATACTTGAAACCCCTTGGGAACCTTCAAGGGATCTCTGAGATATTTCCATTCATGTGCCACTTGGACCTACATCAATCTCCTTGTGCTCACAAATCGCTTTTTACATACTGTGCTAACTCACCTACTCCCAACGGTGAGCTTAGGTCTTCATTGTTTCTCCTCGTCCTAGACCTGCAACATCACACACCCTTTTCCAAAACTATATACAAACCCTAACCTAGAATTATTAATTATTTCAACAAGTGCCATCAAATATTTCCTAGGCTAGAGCCATTTGTTGCTCTTAAACCCTATGTGCAAGGGTTTGGCTCCTAGTTGCAAAAAATGAGAGAAATCTCTACAATCTGGAACAAGCAAACCTGCAAATCAGCTTTATTGAAAGATAATGCAATAAATATACAAATATGGCAATGAATTTATACCATCTAGTCCGTACTAGACCCTACAAGCAATGAAAAACAAGACAAAACTGTCAAAAACCGGTGGAAACAAGATTGCTTCATAAACCAAAATCTTGTTCTTGCAATTCCAATCCTTTCAACCTGTACAATGAAGTGAAATTTGGCTTATATCCACTTGTTTCAGTCGGTTCAAACAACTTCCTAATGCTCATAACCAAAAATGCAACTTTTGCAAGAAATTGCAAAATGTTTCTTAACAACTTTTGACAACTTTTTCTCTAGGATGCAAATTTGCATTCTCTCACATTCTAAGACTCCTAAAGGTCCTCAAACACCCTAGAAGACCTAAACACAACTCAGTTGACTCCTAAATCATGAATACATTCATCTGGAGTATTTTGCCTATGAACTACCTAAGCTTCTCACTTCTCAGACTAACAACATCTTGAGCAAAATTAACACAAACCAAAATTTGGACAACTCAACCATGGCTCTACTAAGTCCTCAATGGTTGGTTCATTATTACATCACACATTACCTCACAAACTAAAAAGAAATCAAATTTTACATTCTTGGAGTGCTAGGTGCCCTGCACCACCTCCTACACTAGTAGAGTTGCAAACTTTGTCCCAGACAACAAGA
Organism: Cryptomeria japonica; assembly: GCF_030272615.1. Lineage (NCBI taxonomy): Eukaryota > Viridiplantae > Streptophyta > Pinopsida > Cupressales > Cupressaceae > Cryptomeria > Cryptomeria japonica. Next base: position 798,877,895 of record NC_081414.1, on the reverse strand, counting down.
GACATTCTTGTTTTTTCTTCAGTACCCATCCAAAGGAAACATTTTTTATTTTTTCTATCTTTTCAGTAACACAATTAGACATCTTAAAGAGTGAGAGGTAGTAGACTAGGATACTTTGTATGTAGAATTTGACCAATTAGATTTTACCTGCAATTTCTCTTTCCAGCCAGCCAAGATCTTCTGAAATCTTTCTATGATAGCATTCAGAAAGAGAATTGTATGGGATTTATAAATGAGAGGTAACCCCAAATAAGAATCAAGTAAGGAAGCAATTTCACAATCAAGGATTCTTGTGATTTTGACTTAAAGGTCTTGGCAAACATTCATAAAGAACAACTTGCTCTTCTCATAATTTATATGTTGACCCAAGTTCATAGCATAATTTGAAAGGATCTCCTTCCAGCCTCTAGCCTCTGATATATAGGCTTCTTCGAGGATAATAGTGTCATCTACGAACTATTGATGCAATATTAGGTCCATAGTTGAAGCCACTTTGATACCTTTTAGTCTTCTAGTCCTTTTAAGTCTTTCAATATTTCTCCCTGTGACTTGAACAGTAATAATTAAAAAGTATGGGAAGAGATGGTCCCCTTGATAGAAGCCTCTGCCACAGGAAAAGTAACCACTAAGAGACCCATTAACCAGAACTGAGAACATCAAGGTTTTAACACACTATGTGATCGTCTTTAAGAATTTATCTTTAAAGCCGAACTTCTTCAACACTTCAAAAAGGAAGTTCCATGATAATCTATCGTAGGCCTTATAGATGTCTAACTTTAAAGCCATACTCGACAATTTACTATGATCCATTGAATCTACAAGTTCATGAAAAGTGATGACCACATTCATAATATGTCTCCCTTTAACAACGCCTTTTTGGTTAGCAGAAATTATTTTATCGAAGTACAAGTTTGAGCCTATTAACCATGACTTTCGATAGGTTTTTATACAGCGTGTTAGATAGGATAATAGGCCTAAAGTCTTTAAAGGAGACAACTCTATCATTCATTGGAATTAAAGCAATGAAGGTAGAATTAACTTGGTTGAGAAGTTTACCAGAGCTGAAGAAGTTCAGACTAATAACATCCTAGTACTCTTGGAGGAAGGCAGGGGGAACCCATCAAGGCTCGGAGGTTTGAAAGCCCTAAAAGGAAAAACTACTTCTTTGACTTTCTGGAAGGACACCCTGGCATTAAGCAGTAGCGAGTCCTCATCTGTGATCACCTCCGAGATCACCTTGAGCAAACCATCAGGGTCATTAAAACAACGACGATTATTGGTATTTTGCATCCCAAAGAAGTTAACAAACAGCTACGCCATTTCATTCTGATCTTCAGTGATTGAGCCATCGTCCTTTAGAAGCTATCTTATCCTATTTCTACTTCTATGCTTCATGGTAGATTGGTGAAAATATTTAGTATTCTTGTCTCCTTCTGTAAACCATTGGATCTTTGATTTTTGCTTGCAAAAGACCTGTTCTTTCTTGTTTAATCTCAACCATTGTTCTCTTATTGAAATCTCCTCAAGGCATTCCTCCTGAGTGGCACAGTTATCTTCTATTGTCTTCTAAATAGTTTCCAGGTTAGCAGAATAGTTTTTTCCTGCTCAAAGATATTCCCAAAGGAATATCTGTTCCATCCTTTTACTTTTGTTCTTAAAAGTTTTAGTTTTCTAACCACACGATACATGGGGGTACCATTGATTTGGACATTCCACCACTGCTCAACGATGGCTCTAAACTCCAGATGTATCTAAAGGGGTAGGATTTTCTCCTTATAGTATCTTCGAAAGTCTAGTAAAATTACATCAATGATCTGATCCAGACTTGGGGAGGGCACACAGAGAGGGCGCATTATGATTTTGATACTGTTACTCTAATTATTTTAGTCCTATTGTGAAATATATTCTAGACGGTAGCTGTGTAATTGTTTCCTTTATGTTCTTGGCTGCATGATGACTCCCTCCTTTATAAATTTTCTTGCTTTGAAAAACTTTTGGCACACATACTTTTGAATGATGACTCCCTCCTTTATAAATTATGTGGACAGCTTTATATTAATTACAGCTAAATATAATGATGCCACTGTATTATTGAACTCAGGTGCTCCACCATCCAACCCTCTGTAGACCACTTGCCCCACCAAGAAAATTATGGAATCTTGAAAAGAGAAATTCTAGAAAACTTGTATATTAATAATGAATGTGTTCTCCATTTACAGATGTCCTGTTTTTCTAGCAGATTCTCTGTAACAGACATAATAATCATGTGTGCATGCGCAAGCTACACGCCGTCATCAATGAATAGTGCACTCCAATTTGCCTGAACCTGAGCAAAAGACAGCTTCTATCACTATGGATGAGATTAACTGTTTGCAATAAATAAAATAATAGCTTGAAACGAGAATTTTATATTCTTAAGCTATAGTACTACGCAATCCACAAGCATTTTTTTATCTATATATTTTGATTATAATAAGAATGTTTTAAGCCATAACCTTACCTTTCTTTCCCCTCTCACTTTCAGACGGTTATTATAATAAATATAGAGATTTTTGTCTCATCCCACCTAGTTAATTTTTAAATATTTCTTTAGGAAGTGCAGAGGAATGTTATCTATAAAACTGTTACAAACACTATCAATTATTATCGTAGACTCTGGAAATATTGTGTGTTGTTCCTTTTTATTATTTTAAATTGCTGAAACCGGAGATGGCTGGAGCCCAGTCTAATATACCCATATGTTCCTTGAAATTTAAGTGCATCTTCAAGGAAGCCAACAATACTGAATATTCTAGGATTCCAATGTTATGCTTGTTCCAGATCGGCTGAATTTTCTAGTTTATAATGTTATTCCATACTATTTGGAATCCACTTGACTGAATTTCATTCCGTGTGCTGAGGGCCGGCTATATATTTTATGCCTTTTCTAATTCACCTGAGACAGAAGAGGTATTATTGAAGAAGAAAGAATTGATATTAGGATAACCTTAGCTGTGCATAAACAGAAGTAATGGAGACCCATGTGGAGTTAACAGCTACTTCAACAAATGAAATTGCAATCATGGAGGAATCAGCAGATGGGATAAGAGATGATTCTTCTTTACCTCATATTCAACATGATGAAGAAGAGAATCATGGCCGAAATGATGAAGAAAATCGGATTCAGCGTGAGGAAAATATCCTTCGAATAAAAGAAGTTGTGAAGAGCAAGTGGAAGTACGTGAATTGCTCACTGGCATTGATAGGCGTTTCTCTCAGTTTTTTCGGCTGTGATCTTAGATCACGTAGTCAGCTAAGTCCATTATTAGTTGAGGTTTCGTTATTGATTGTGTGTGTAATATTTGGAGTTCTAGTATATATGATGTATGCCAAGATTATGCTGGAACAAAGGCTCAGGCTGGAATACGATGAGCCCGCAGTATTTGCAGGCAATCCATACCAGTTAATTATTTTAGGGTTATCAGTATGCGTGGCAAGCGTAGTATTTATCTTTATTGCCATCGACGCACTGAAGAAAACATAATACGTTGCAAAACATTGAAACCCATAAAGAGTCTTCTGCAAATGCTATAGTTTACAAATATCTCGCTATAAGCATATTTGGTTTGTATGTTGTATTTTATAAGGGGATTGTACACGAATATATTTTATATTTTTATATATTTTATAAGGGGATTGTACCCCCAATATATTTGTATGTTGTATGTTGTATTTTGTAAGGGGATTGTACACAAATATATTTTATATATAAATTTAGAAAAATAATTATAATAAGTTTGTTTGTTATTTTTATATTTGAAGTCACAGGTGAATAATCAATTTTTAACCAGACATCTGTAAAAAATAATCAATTTTTTATAAAATTTATTGGTTTCATCCACTTTTATCAGATATATATATATATATATAAAACTTTGTAAATAATTATAATTTTCTTTGGAAAAATAGTAAAATCTATTATGAGTTGTATTATATACTAGATACAAAATATTGTTATGATTTTGAATTATTGATACAAAATTTACTAATATTTCATTTTAAAATAATTATTTTAACTTCATAAAAAAATGAATATATCATCTTTAAATGATAATAATATTTTAATTAAATATAATTTTATTAATTCAAAGCTCTATTTAAAAAGGGAAAACAAAATAGTCAAATATATTCCATGACGATAATATCGTGACTTGTGTATTTTATGAGAGAAATGATTATTTACTATTCTTCACAGTAGTTAAACAGTAGATACATTTATTTACTATTTTCGAAGATAGAAAAACATGTTTGTTTATCATATTGGTGATAGAAAAAACATGACCTCCTAACCAGCAAATAACATATCAGCCATTTAAGGTTTTAATAAAAAATCATTAGCCCATGTGTTTGTGCCATTATGTATATCATAATTTAATAGTACTAAAGTAGAATATTAAAGTTTACTTCTAGATTCAGTAATGCCCACATTTTGTCAAATATTATAATTGAAATCTTACGTTAACATTGGCAATAGAAAATGACAAGAAGATGAGTTATGCTAGTGCAACAGCTTCTGCAGAAGGTGTAGACATTGTCTTAAATGAAGAATATGAATTCAAAATATCATGCTGGCTAGTAATATAAAACAAGCTTTATCAGTAAAAAGTTAACATAAGTTACACAATATATATAAGTTATAATGCATATTTTAAAAAAAAAAATATTAAAATATAAAATATATATTTTTATATTTTTCCTATGCAAGTACAATTCAAATTAGGTTGTAATTAAACGAATTTAGAGAGATAAGTTTTCAGAGATTATTCAATAATAATTATTTATTATATAATAAATTATAACAAATTTAATTATATATTCTTCATAAAAAAATACTAATTAAATAAGATGTATATAAGTTATTTTAGATTAAATAATGATAGTTGGACATTGATATTTTGATAATATGTATCAATACTTAAATGTGGAAAATATGAATACAAATAAAGCTTTTTAGTTTTAGAATTGATGAGATACACTATTTTGACATGGATTTGAATCGAATATGCTTCATGCTTACGAGTAGTAAATAATAGATTAATAATCACCTCGGAATCAAAATATTCTATTGATTCTATGTAGGGAAAAGTCTTGTTATTATAAATGATTACATGAATATAAATATATATTGCAACTGAAAATTTGTAATATAGAATTTGTACATCGATTATTTCAACTTCCTTCAATGTTTCATGCTATTTATGGACTTGGAATACTTATAAAGACCTTTGGAAGGTTGTCAATACCATGCCACAAGGGAACATTTTATCCTAGGTCAACTTGTAAAAATGTTTACAAATAATAAAATAACAATCTCCAATCATGCATATGCTCAAAGGAGTGCATGCATAGAATTAGATTCTTTATAGTGAACCAATTAAAGTGTTTATGCTCCTTGAAATGAGAGATTTTTTTCGAATATTTAGTGATACTTGAAAAATATATTTAATACTTTAAAATGTTATACAAACACATCAAATTGTTTTATTGTTTTGCTAGTCTTAGATGTGAAAGGTAAAAGTGGGAGTTGGTTGAAATTTGAATTTAAATTTAAATTTATTCAGTTTTATGGGACAAGTCAATTTCTATGAGAATGACCTCATAACCATGAATTTGTCTTAATATATAAAAGAAAACATATCACAATTGGTAATTATATTGTGGAATTATGTTAGAGCACATGTTTAGTAAACTAGTGATTTTAACAAATGTATAATGATGGTCAATCATATGACTGAGCCAATAGCCATAATTATATAGCTATGTCTTATACCTAAGAGGATCGAAAAAGGAAAGGGACCAAAATTTACACAACATGTCAATAGGTCCATGTATCAAGGAACTCTCCTCAAAACAATCACAAAATACAATGGTAAATGTCATGAATATGTATATTTCTGCATTACATTTTGTACTTACTTTGAAATGAATGTAAATCTTATAATGATTTTACATTGAAAATTATGTAGGAATCAAAAAAACATGCATGTAATTTAAATATCTCGAACACTCAAAGGATATCGCATGTTTTTCTTATAAAATATGGAAGCGTGTGATGATATGTTCATGCAAGTTCCCCGTGTTGACAAACATTTTTGTCAAGGTCTTTTTCTAGTAGTTTGTGTCATTGTGTCCCTCTTGTAAAAATCTATTATAGAAAATTCAATTAGGTCATTTACCAATCTATCCAAACTCTTCTTCTATATCTTTACTCTAGACATTATATTAATTTATTAATAGATATCATCGTTGAGATTCTTATATACTATTATAGTGACTTGGTTCTGTATGCGGGAAAAGCGGGTCGATAGAACTCAATATGTGAAAAATGGAGCTCTATGGAGCCTTGCTCACACACACACAGGACTTCTTAGTGCAAGCTATGGAGTAATGAAGTATCACTCAGCTTCCCAAGGTGGGTCCCATGGTTCTCTATCTTACAATGTCCCTCAAACCAATGTTTTTGCTCTCAGATCACTGAGCAAAATGGTTTAGGGATGGCAAATGCAAGAACAAGGGATGCTTTTTGTTGATTTAATATGAGATGCATCCTAAACTATGCATGATTCCAGAAATGCAATAAACTAGATTATAAGATGACAAGATTAGTATAAATACTATCCTAGCATACTATATTAGTCTAGGATTGAGCTAAATGATAAAGAAAGTATTCTAAACATGCATATTTAGACTAATTTCTAGTTAAAAGAGAGGCTAAATGATGAGCATAAAATGAGATATGAAAGCTTGAATGTATTTGAGCATAAGTGTGATACTACAAATTTGGAGGCTGATCTAAAATGGAGGAATGAGAGCTCTATTTATAGCAAAAATAGGGCAATGGATGGTCAGGATTGAAAGAGTTGATCAAGGGTTGAGTTTGAAAGTTGGGGATCCATGTTTGCAATTTGCACCAATGAAATGGTGACAAGTGTCAACATAGGGTTGGGTTGAGAGAAGGGGTTGGAGGCATTAAATGCCTAAGAAGACCTTATGGTTATCTAGAGATAAGGGTTAAGCTTAAGTTAGGCTTACCCATTGGATTAAGAGTTAATCCAAGGATAAACCCTTGTGCAAATGATTAAGAGATAATCATGGTCAAAGCATTAAAGGCCTGATGAGACCCTTGGGTTGGATGAAGGTTGAGTTAAAAGAAATTCTTTAACCATGTAAAAGGGTTTGAGTTAACCATTAATGGTTATTGAAGACTTTGGGGAATTAAGTGGTTGGAGACTTGAAGCCTTTAATGGTTATCAGAGACTTTGAGGTGACTTCCCTTTGCTTAGGGATGTGACAAAGTTTAGAAGATGGGTTAGGCTAATTAGAAGAGATTAGAAGAGTCTAGAAGGGATTAGAAAGGGGTTTTAGGAAGGCAAGTGGGACATGTAGGATTTTGCAAGTGGATGGAGGGATAATAGGATTTAATTGAAATAAAGAATTTCATTCAATTTGGTTGAAATTTGGGGAAATTAAATAAATTAGATTGATTCAATTTAGGATAACTATTTAATTAAATTTGAATTTAATTAAAAGTGGATAGGGGGAATTTAATTGAATAAAATGATTTATTCATTAAATGGGTATGGTGAATTTAATTTAAATAAATTGAGTAATTTACTTAATTAAATAGAGGAATGCGGGTAATTTAATTAAATTGGATAGAGAAATGAACATAAAATATTCATTTAGGAATATGATCATTTTTATATGTCTACATTTTGCCCCTCTTTGAAGTGACATGTGTGCACATGTTATTTCAAAGAAAATGATGCGTTATCATGATTTATGATCAAATGCCCTCTTGTGTCACTCTTTTGATTTGCAAGTCGTGCCACAAATTTGATTTGATGCGTGATGCCCCAGATTCGATATTTGATAGTGATGCCCCCTCGGAAGATGAATCAATATTTTAAAAAAGTTTCATTTAATTTGATGAGTTGTGTGTGGTGTGTAGGATTTTGTCGATGTAAAATGTGTGTAAATTTATTCATCTCCCAATAATGTACAGCGTGTAAGGTATAGGGGAGACCGCGACCATATTACAGGTCCATTTGGCTAACCCTAATTTTATTTTCCTCCTATAAAAAGGGGAAAAGAGCTTTGATTTGATTCATTTGTGCCTTGTTGACTTTGGAGAAAGAGAATTTGGTCTGAAGAGAAAATGCCTATTCCATATTCCAGACACCATTTCAAGCGCGTTCGGAGGTACCGGAGACCTGCAGTGTATGGACCACTAGTAAGTCAACATTTTTGACCCTCTTTTGATTTCTGATTTGGACGTTTTTAGTCATTTTTTTTTTTTTAAAACTCAGTTTTAGCATTTTAGCACGTCAGAGTCATAGATTAGCGCATACGAGGTTTTAAGTAGCACATCAAGTCTATTTTAGGGGTGCGTTCGAAATAAAATAGGGTAGCGCATAGGAAAAATAGGTTAGCGCATAGACGTAGAATAGCGCATGGCGATAGCCGGGTAGCGCGTCAGGTCAGCAGATTAGCGCGTAGTGTTAACCTAGCGCATAGGGGTCACAGGGGTTCGCATGGGTAAGGGGGTTTATTGCGTAGGGCTAACCTAGCGCATAGGGTCAAACAGGTAGCACCTGGGAGGTATAGATTAGCACGTGGGTAGGGTTTACTACATAGAGTGGGTTAGGTGGCGCATGGGGGGAAAGATTTAGCATGTAGAGTTAGTCTAGCGCATAAGGTAAACAGATTAGCACGTAGGAAAGATAGCCTAGCATGTGGGTGAATTTTAGCGTAGCGGGAGTCTGTTTTAGCGCATCTGGAAAAATTTTGCAAGATGGGGTGGTTTGTAAATTTGTTGTGTCTGTTTGTCATGATTTTATGGATTTGTCCAATATGAGTGTCGATATAACTTGTTTTGATTTGCGATATTTCAAGTTATGTATAGATATCAATGTGGTGTATTGATCAAAATATGATTTATTTGCGTACCATGTTTTAAGTTCAATGTGTGAAGCTTGATTTGTGTTATAAGCTGATATGGGTTGGAAACTTGAGTTGTGTTACAAGTTGATATGGGTGGGAAACTTGAGTTGTTTTACAAGTTTATGTGATTGTGGAGACTTGAGTTTTGTTACAAGTTTTGATATGGTTTGTGAGAACTTGAGTTGTTTTACAAGTTGATATGAAATGATAGGATTTTGAACTTGATGTAGATGAGCAAATTGTTTCATGTTGTTGATGTGAGTTTGATTTTGATATCTTTGTTTTGATGTGGAAACTGATATTGGATTTGTTTTGCTTGTTGACAAGAGTGATTGGGTGTCATGCAGTCGCGAGAGAGATTTCCAAGACCGTGGTCATTGATACCGTGGTTGACCCAGGCTGATCTGGACATCATTGAGAGATGTGGGTTGACCTCTCTTTTGGACATGCCTCGGTTCACTGTGAACCGGGGGCTACTGACAGCATTGGCAGAGAGGTGGCATAGCGACACAAACACCTTTCATTTTGTGACCAGAGAGATGACAGTCACACCAGAGGACTGTTACAGGATCCTGCAGATTCCCGTAGTAGGTGCACTACTACCGTATGAGCAGTCGGAGGAGGGTGGTACAGAGGCTCTTCGCCGTATTTTCCATGATGAGACGGTCTGTGGGTATGAGATCGCGTGCCAGGAGTTCTTAGCCCTGGATTACGCACCCCTGCCATCTGTACTAGCAGGGTTTATTGGTGGATTCCTTTGTCCTGATCGTAGGTCAAAGGGATTCTTTGTGGGATGGGGGCTGGTATTGGAGGAGATGGTGACACAGGGGCAGAGATTTTCATGGGGATCAGCTATGTTGGCCCATCTGTATAGAGGCTTACATGAGGTGGTATACCTCGGTTATGGTAGTTTGTCAGCTGGCATGACACTGTTGTAGGTATGGTGCTGGGAGTACATTCCAGCGGCGAGGCCACTAGCAGATAGAGACAGGCCCGTGGGGTGCGCATATGAATATGGATACAGGGGTCTAGTTGTCCAACGCAAGCTGGGCAAACTAGAGCATTGGAGGAGAGTGCTTGATGATATAGATACGGTCCCCTGGCGACCGTATACAGGATGCGAGGTGTGGGCAGAGGATGGGTTGGAGATGCCTTTTGTTTTTATGACCAGATACCTGATTGGGAGGACCCCATTTGTGATAGAGAGGTTTGTGGTGACCCAAGTTTTGAGATAGTTTGGGCGCCAGCAGGGTATTCCACAGGGAGCGTGCCTATATGCATGGCGGTGGCAGGATGTAGCGGATTGGGGTCCAACCATTGATAGTGCAGTGGCAGTGGAGGAGTTTGTTGGGTTGGCAAGGCAGATATGGGATTATGCCCCGGAGATTCTGGACGCGGGCATGACTGATGAGTTTTCTAGATTGTTTGTTGTGCGGGTGGTGGCCAGGATATCAGATCCGGAGGAGATGAGGCCAGCTTTTGATTCTGATGAGGAGGAGGGAGAGGGATATGATGATGATGATGGAGAGGATGGAGGAGATGGATGAGGGAGAGGAGCCAGAGGGAGGCAGGGAGGTAGAGGGAGGAGAGCAGATAGGGGTGTGGAGAGAGCGGTGAGACAGGGGTGATAGACAGGGAGAGAGGTGGATTGGCTATTGGAGCTGGTGGAGAGGGGAGAGCGGGGGAGGTGCTAGCGGTAGTGGGGGGGACCGATGAGGCAATGCGACCAGCTCAGAGGAGTGCTCCCACCCCCAGCACTGAGGACAGGTAGGGTTGGAGGGGTTGCCCCTACACAGGTACCACTATGGGTTCGGGTCCCTACACATATTGAGGATACACAGATCCAGACCCTACAGGTGACCGTACAACAGCTACAGGCACAGATTTTAACATATCAGCAGCAGATCATGTAGTTGACTACTGAGCGGGACATCGAGATAGAGCGGAGGGGGTGAGCGGAGGAGCTAGTATTCAGTATGCAGAGAGCAGCGGCGGGTGGTCCGATGAGAGACACCCTAAGAGAGCTAGCATTGATAACTCAGGAGGCAGAGTAGTATTGGTGGCACTATGAGGCGACGGTACCCAAGGATCGTTGAGTACAGAGCTTTGCATAGTCGAGATCTAGTCGATCTCGAGATACTGGGTCGTGGTCTGAGAGCCAAGGTGTCACAGGACCATCGAGACAGGACCCTCTTGGAGATCCAGGGGCGGGTACATCTGGAGCCAGACCATCTCCGTCCGAGGATAGTCATACTTGAGAGACAGGGTCTCTGTTGTATTTTTGATCATTGTATTCTTTGTCCTAGACACAGTGTTGATACATTTTGTACATTTTGATCATTTTTGAGATATATATATATACGTCACCATTGTCATTGAGCATGTGGTGTGTTTAGATGGATGCATGTTATGTGGGTTATTTTGTTTATGTGATGATGCAATGCTTAAATATATGATATAATGTATGATGCAGGATGTATGCTTTTATATGTTGTGAGATGTATCTTGAAAATGAGATGTATGATCTGATATGCTGTAAGATGTATCTTGAAAATGAGATGTATGATTTGATATGCTATGAGATGTATCTTGAAAATGAGATGTATGATTTGATATGCAATTAAATGTAAAATGATATGCAACTAATTGTAAAATGATATGCAACTATGTTTTTGGTAGTATCCTCATTCTGTATTTGCCATCCGATATAGCCATATGTTGTTTGCTTTCTTTTTAGGTATCATCATTGAGCATTGATTTGTTTAGGATATGTTGAAAATTTATACAAGCATAATGGTATAATTGAACCATAATGACCTGAGAAAAATTTACATGATGTTTGATTTTGCAAGATAGCACAAGTGTCAAGGTATAATTGAACCAGGATGACCTGAGTGCGTATTGCGTAAACAGACAAGATTAAATCATTTGAATGCGTGAAGTGGAATCAGGCCTTCAGTGATATTCGATGTATCACATCTCGAGGCAAGTATTCACACAATACAAGTGATCACCTCCTAGACAGAAGACTAAGAAAATATTGGAAGTTCCTCATGATCTCTAGCTTTGAAGCATTTAGTGAGACAAGGAAGAGAATCCAATAATCGAAAAAGTTCAAAATCCAAAACTAGTCAAGATTTTATGCTATAATACAACATCTAGTACTTCAGAAAATCATCCATCCTTGGTATTTTTGTGAATTGTTTTGTTTTGTTTTGTGATGAAGCGTAGTTTTGGTTTGTTGGATGTCATGCTTTTGAGTTTTGCAAATAGCCTTGATGTCTGGAATGTTTACAATATTTAGACGATTTGAATGCCCCTAGCTGAGTGTGCCTCTTGATGTGAATATGTACAGTGATTTCCAAGCCATGGTGGATTTGTGGTAAGAGGATATATATGGATAAACTAGGATAGTGACTACGCTAAGTATGTCCTGAATGGATATTTGCTAAGTGTCGGGCAATGGCTGATAGTGTTTGTATCGATAAAATGGTATGGAGATAGATAGAGGAGCCATTCTTTCACAAGAGTGCCTTTTTACCAGGTTTTCACCATTTGTTTTTATTGTACTTTATGTTTTTTCTTTTTTTTGATTTTTTTGATTTTTTTGCTTATTTTGGCTTTTTCCGTGCACTAGGTTACTTAAGTGTAGTACTTCTTTAGATGGATGTTGTTAGTTGGTTCGTCGAGCACATCTCCTTCTAAATTTGTGAGCTGATAGGCACCTGATCCATAGACTGATATGATAACATAGGGACCCAACCATTTAGGTTCAAATTTCCCTTTCTTTTCTCGATCTTGCTGATTTCTTGGATTTTCTTTGACTAGGTCACCAACCTTGAAGTTGTGGGGGATGACCTTGTGATTGTAGCTCCTGCACATGCATTGTTGATATGCTTTGAGATGAGTATAAGCATGCTGACGTCTTTCATGTAATAGTTCAAGTTCTTACAGTCGGTTAACTCGATACTCTTCATTTGGGATTAAGCCTTTCAAAGAGACTTTGAGAGATGGGATTTCTACCTCCAGGGGTAAAATGGCTTTTGATCCATATACCAATGAGTATGGTGTTGCTCCTGTAGGTGTGCGGATGCTGGTTCTATATGCCCAAAGTGCTGGATTGAGTTTGACATGGCAATCTTTGCCTACATCATTTACTAGTTTTCTTTAGAATTTTTAAGATTGTCTTGTTAGATGCTTCTGCTTGACCATTTCCCTATGGGTAGTATGGTGTAGAAAACCTATGTTGGATTTTGAATTTTTCACATAGTTCTTGGACATCTTGGTTTTTGAAAGGCTGACCATTATTTGTGATAATTGAACTTGGAATACCATATCTGCAGATCAAATAATTGAGGATAAAAGAGGGAATTTGTTTCCCAGTCACTATGGTCATGGGAACTGCTTCTATCCATTTGGTAAAGTACTCTATTGCACTTATAATGAACTTGTGTCCATTTGAAGATGAAGGATGAATTTTGCCAACTAAGTCTAGTCCTCACTGACAAAAGGGCTAGGATGTTTTAAATGGCTGCAGTTCCTATGCGGGTGCATGTATCAGATTACCATGGACCTGACATTTAGGACATTTCTTGGTGAAGTGGTATGAGTCTTTCTCTATTGTAGGTCAGTAGTAGCCCATCCGTTGAAGCTTTTTAGCAAGAGTAGTACCACCTGAATGTGTGCCACAAATACCTTCGTGAAGCTCATGTAAAGAAGAATCGGAATCATTACGATCAAGGCAACGAAGAAGAGTACCATCTAGACCTCGACGATACAAAGTATCAGCGGTAAGGGTGTAACGGCCAGCTTGTCGGATAAAGTTACGTTTTTGGTTATGGGATTGGTCAATTGGTAAGATATTGTGCTTGAGGTAGTCGTATATTGGTCCATATAGTGGAGAATCTGAACCAGTCAAGGCATAGATAACTTGGGATTCAGAGTGGTCATAGGCTGGGGAGAACAGTTGCTCTACTAGGAACTCGTAACGACTCTGTTGCTCTGGAATTTGTAGTAGTGAAGCGATAGTAGCCATTGCATCGGTTGCTTTGTTGTTTAACCTTGGTATTTGCTCGAAGGTGATGTGCACAAAATACTGTTTGAAATCATCCACCATTCTCTTGTAGGGTAGTAGCTTGTCATCCTTTGTCTAATAGTTGTTGTTGATTTGATGGATGACCAGTTGCGAGTCTCCATAGACTTTTAACTCTGTGATTTTCCAATCTATAGCCATTTTGATGCCTATAACAAATGCCTCATATTCAGCCACATTATTTGTGCAGGGAAACATAAGCCTATATGATCTTGGTATAATGTGTCCTTCAGGAGTGATGAACAGAATGCCAGCACCCGAACCATGTTGTGTATAGGATCCGTCAAAGTATAGGGTCCATTGTTTGGTAGAAACAGTAAGAACATCCCTGTCTAGAAATTCAATCTCCATGGTGTGTTTGCTTGGTAGCGGTGCTTCAGCCAGCTGATCTGCAATTGCTTGTCCTTTGATGGCTCATCTTTCTGTGTATTGAATGTTGAATTCACTGAGAATCATGACCCATTTAGCCAATCGGCCTATAAGAGCTGCCTTGCTGAGTAGATATTTGAGAGGATCAATTTTTGCGACTAGCTTAATGATGTTTGCTAGCATATAATGTCAGAACTTCTGAGATGCGAAGACCACTGTTATGCAAGCCTTTTCAATGAACGTATAGTTGAGTTCATATCCATTTAATGTCCTACTGATGTAATATATGGCTCATTCCTTTCCTTGTTGATCTTCCTATGCCAATAGTGCCCCCAGCGATATATCTGTTGTTGAGATATATAGGATAAGTGGCTTTCCTGCGACTGGTGGTACTAGAATTGGTGGATTCATCAGGTACTGTTTGATTTGGTAAAAAGATTCTGCACACTTGGTCTCCCATCTGAATGGTACATTTTTGTGTAGTAAATGGTTAAATGGTAGACTTTTATCTGCTAGTTGAGCGATGAATCACCTGATTGATTGAAGTCATCCTTGTAAAGATCTGAGTTGACTTATATTCTGTGGTGGTGGCATGTCCATAATGGCTTGTACCTTTGCTCGATCTAGTTCAATACCTTTAGCTGAGACTATATAGCCTAGTAACTTGCCTGATGTAACCCCGAAGACACACTTCTTAGGGTTGAGCTTGACTTGGAATTTCTCCAATCGATCAAAGATCTTTGTTAGGATGCCAAGATGTTCTGCTCTGGTGAAGGATTTAGCTAGTAAATCATCCACATAGTCTTCCATAAATGTGTGCATCATGTCATGGAATATTGTTGTCATTGCTCTTTGATAAGTGGCCCCTGCATTCTTTAAGCCAAAAGGCATAACATTCCAATAGTACGTTCCCCAAGGATAGGTGAACGCGGTTTTATCTTGATCTTCTGGAGCGATTTTGATTTGATTATAGCTTGAGAAACTGTCCATTAGTGAGACCATTGCATGGCCTGCTATGAGATCTACAATTATGTCGAATACTGGGCAGAGGAAAGTCGTCTTTCAGACAAGCTTTGTTGACATCTCTGAAGTCAGTACATATTCTGATACTACCATCTGGTTTTGATACTGGAACGATGTTGGAAATCCATTCTACATAGTCAATGGGTCGGATGAATCCAACATCTAATAGTTTCTTTAGTTCAGTTTTGACCATGAGTGCCACCTGTGGATTCATTTTGCGTAGCTTTTGCTTGACTGGTTTAACTCTTGAAGAGGTGGACAAGTGGTGCATGATTAAGTGTCAATCCACCCCAGGCATATCAACATATGACCAAGCAAAGTTAATTTGTTGTTCTTTAAAGAAGATGATGAATGTTGATCTTTCTTCCTCTATCAGAGATTCTACAAGGTGTAGGTTTCTAACTGCTTTTGTGGTACCAATGTTGATTGATTGAGTGGGGTCAATCAATATGGGTGATCGCTCATGAAAGTGCTCAGGAAGAGTGTCAAGTCTCCCATCGTTAAGTGCCTTAAAAAGGTTTTCACCTTCCAATGCATCCTTTATTTTTACTTTTTTGTAATCTAGAATTGCCATTGACTGGTTTTTAGCATCAGATCTTTTACTTGGTTCGTTTTTGTGACTGAGAGACTTGGCACTCCCTGGTTTGCAGATATTGTTACTTTGTTCACTGGTTGAGCCTGTTTCTGGATTTATGGTACATAGGTAATGGATAATAGATTCATCATCTGGGAAAATTGGTATATCATGGATTTCAGGTTCATCCCAGTCGATGAGGTCAAGAAAGACAAGTGGTAAGGAATCGTTAGGTGGATCAAGTTCAGCTACTATGAGTGTTAGGAAAGAGTTGTCATCGTGATTGTTCTGGGTTTTAAAGAAGTCTAGGATTTCGTCGAGGTCTTCGATGGTATTATCTTCCACATAGACTTGTTCATTATGTTTCTGTTCGTTTTCCCCAGCGTCATAGATATTCTGCGGTCCAAATTCAAGAGGTCTATCTTCTATGTGATGTTCTTCTTGAGAAAGAGATATAGAATCAGTATCATTAGGGATATCTGTAGTAGCATTGGAGTAGGTACCCCATTCATATTCATTGGAATCAGTCTCCGAGGCATCATCCCAGATTCTATCAATGCTGTAAATTGGTATGTTTTATGGTGAAAATAAATCTTTTATGATAGATACCATTTTGATAGTTTTTGTTGATTCTATGTCAGATCCGTCTTCTATTTTCTGTATTTGTTCATAGACTATGCTTCCTCGGGGAGGAATAATGGTATCCGGAGATGATTTTATTGTTTCTTGAGATATTGGTGTTTGAATATGAGCTACTGCTACAGATATGGCCCTTTTGTGTTTTAGAAGCTTTTCCTGATGTAACTTCTGATCTTGACGTTCTCGTGCCTTGCGGATTGTTTCTATTGATTCAAAGAGTGCTTCCTGTCAGGATTCTTCTTTGTACTTTGTCTTTACTTTGCATTGAGGTTTTATAGTTAGGTGTGGTGGCCTTTTTAATAGGAAAGTGAGCTCACAACCCAATCCTGCTTTGTTTCCATTAGGCCGTGAAGGAAGATCTATAGGTTCAGTGACTCCTTCTTGGCATTTCCCAATAGGTCCTTTACCATAATATCCCATTTGCTACATGATTAAGTATCCTTTTCCATATAGGTGTGTAGGTAGAACAATGTCCAAGGCAGCTGCTCTATTATCTTCATTCTCATCTTTGTATAACCAGCTAAGAATGTCCTTGTCTTCGGATTCATGTGCTAGAGTGCCCAATTGGATGAAGGTACCATCAAATTTGGTGATGGGATGAGTGACCAGATGTGTTGATGTAGTAGGCAATCCATGAGATCTAGGTGATGTTGGAAATTTGGCCAAACATAAAGGCTCAAAAGAGTATTCTCCCATACCTTGGTCTTTGATTTGCATGTGCTGTTCGAAATCTCTAGATAAGGAATTGGGTGTTGTTGTTTGTAGATCTAATGATAAGGATCGCTGCTTTTCTCTATTATGAGGAACCAAACTATCCTGGGCTGCCCCCATTGCGTTGCAATGTTGAAATGGATTGTGATCAACAGATATGGAGACTTCTTGTCTTTCATAAGGAAATTTGACACACTGGGGATATGTAGAAGGTACTGCTTGCATTTCATGTATCCAGGGTCGCCCTAACAAAATATTGTAGGTAAGATCTATGTCCAAGACCTGACATATAGTATCCTTTTGCACTGGTCCCACTTGAATAGGTAATATCATAGTTCCTTTAGAGGACCTTTCCTCATCATCATATGCCTTTATAGTAATTTTCTCGCAGGGATCAATAGACTCTTCTGAGAAACCTAATGCACGGATAAGCTTTAAAGTACATATATTAAGTCCGGCTCCTCCATCTATTAGGACTCTTTTTACTCGGTGTTTGCAAACAATGACTTCGATATGGAGAGGAGTATTATGCGGATGGCTTAAGGAAGCATCGTCATGCTCTGAGAAGGTGAGGTTATGAGGTCTAGTCATATGGGTGATCATGGCTTGAAATCTATCTGTATCCAGATTTTGAGGTACATTAGTTTCCAATAGCGCTTGTTCTAATATGTCCTTGTGCTTTGGTGATAGTTTCAGCAATTCTAGTATAGATATTTGTGTTGGAGTCTTACGTAGTTGTCTAACCAAGTCATATTGGATTTTTGGTGTGGTAGTCGTAGGTGCAGTATGTCCTTTCAAGACATATTTCTGATCTCGGGTTGTTACATTGACAGATTCATGATCACGCTTATCTCGGATGGTGATGACATTTACTTGATGATCTTCATCTGATATGTGATTTATGGTATTGTTGTAGATATGGTTGACATGAGCTCTGCGTGTATTATCCGAGGTTGAAGCTCCATCTTTGTAATTTGGAAGAGGATTTTTAAAGGCTCCATGATCACCATTTGTTTTGAGACCATCTATTGTTAAGTCACCTCGATCAATCATATCTTGCACCACGTGTTTTAACCTCATGCAATTGTTCGTCTGATGACCCTTGTTACGATGGTAATCACAATAGTGTGAGTCATTCCACCAAAGTGGTTTGATTTGGGGTTCGTAGTTGCTGATTGGAGGTAAAGAAAGAATCTTGTGCGCCAAAAGTTCTCTGAATGCTGATTCTAGTGATTGCCCCAGTGGTGTGAAGATATGCTTTTGGAAATTGTTTGTGTTGTTGTGTGAATTGTTGTTAGGGCCTGGATTCATTTTTTTGTTTTGAGTATCATTGGTGTTGTTTGTGTTGAGTTGTCCTTGATCAGTGTTTTGCGCATATGTGTTTGTATTTGGATTAGCATTTTTAGGATTTTTCGTGTTTTGAGGATTTCCAGATAATGCGAGCACTGGTTGCTTAGATTTGGGATCATGTGTTTCATTGTTGCCTTCATTTTTGTTTTGAGTCCAAAATCGAGATTTGTCAAGGTTGGTGTTGTTCTGGTTATTGTAGTTTGATGAGTTGGTTCCTTCATTGTAGAATTTGAGTGTTCCCTTTTTGACACATGCTTCTTCTACTTGAATGCCATTCTCAATTAATTTAGCGAAATATGGTATGCATTGAAGTTTTAGTCTGTAACTCATTTCACCATTCAAGTTATTGTTGAAGATTTCCATTTTCTCCTTTTTGGGAATATCTTGAGGATATCTGGATACCATACGTTGCCAGCGTTGAAGGAATACAATGAATGTTTCATTGTTCTTTTGTTTGGTGTTGCAAACATTTAGCATGGTTATGGCATGTTGGATGTTATAGGAATATTGGGTTATGAATTTGTTAACCAATTCATCAAATGATCTGACAGGTGGCGTAATTTTGGATAACCATTCCATGGTTTGCCCTCCCAAGCTTCTTGGGAATAACCTCATCAAATAGGTGTCATCATGAGCAAATTCAAGGCTCATTGTGCAAAATTCTTGAACATGATCTCGGGGATCACTTTTCCCATCATATTTATCGAATTTGGGAACGTCTGAGTTTGGAGGAAAAGGGACCATGTTTAATCTTCTATCAAATGGATAAGGACAGATTTCATTTAAAGAGTACGGCACTGTTGTCCCTTGTTGCATATCCTATATTTGCCTTTGCAACATTTGCATTTGTTGAGTAAGGGCAGCCAAAGGTATATTGTCTTGTCGAGGGAAAAGTTCTTCCCTTGTATTTGTTCTTAGCTGAAAAGGTGTGGTAAATGGTATATTTTGCTCTCGTGTTTCTAGTTCGGGTATATGCATTTCTGGTATGCATTGTTCTGGAATGTGTTGCTCAGGTATGTGTTGTTCAAAGTTATGAGTTTCTTCTTCTCTTTGTTGTTCTTGATATGCATATTGTCGAGATCCAGTTTTAAAGATGTTTGAGTCTAAATCTTCGGGAAGTTTAATGCCTTTACCTGTAAGCATGAGTAGATATTTTTCTTTGTCATTTTCCATGAGCCTTTCTACAAGCTTTTGGAATGAGGGATTTTCCTGACATTCCTAAAATGCTTCAGAAATTTCAGGTTCTTCGAAGGGTGGAATTTCAAAAGGATTTGACAATCTTTGGTTCTTCTAAGGGTGGAATTTCAAAAGGATTTGACAAGCTTTGTTGGTTTCTTTGAGAGCGAGTAACAAGCATTTTAGTGGAAACTTTTAGTGATGAAAGGGACAAAAGCCTCATTGATATGTTGCTTAGGGGTGGGTGGTTCTGGTCGAGGTGTGTTATAAGTGATACACTCGTCGGGCAAGAATGCTGGATTGATTTTTCCTCCGCAGTTTATGATTTGATTAAAAGCAGACTTTTGATAGTAGGCTCTTGTCTTCAAGGGTTCTTTGTCAAATTCGTTGGATTTGTTTTGGATATAACATTTGACGTGATGAAGGAATACCCGATGAGATTTGAATAGTTGACGATTGATGTATAAGAACTTGTTTCTCTTGATGAACTTGGAAAAATTAGGTTGTTGTTTCTTCAACGTGATGTTACGATAAAGGTTCTTTCTTCTCAGAATATGAGGATTAGTCATGCATGAGTGATCAATGGTTTCCTTTGATTTGTTTGGATTCAGTTGATCTTGTTTGAAAAATTTCAAATCTTACTCTATCAAAGTGAAGGTTTAGATGCCCCTTCATGACAAAGTGTGTCAAATGATATGGATAAAAGCTTCCCGATATGGAAACTTGATTTGACAACTTGAAAATTTTAAACAAGTGTTTTTGAGATAAAATCTGTAAGATGGTAAAGGCTTCTGTTGATACTAATGATGAATTTCCAGATTATGATAAGATAGACATGTTTTATCGTGCGATTCGTTTAGGATTTTACAACGTTTGTTTTGACACAAATTTAGCTCAAGAAATAGTCTTAACAGTTTGTTTTTGCTACTCTTGTTTGATGAAAAATGATGTTTGATCAAGAAGGCTTTTGAAAATGTTTTCGAAATTTTTAAAATTCCTCACTGTTTTGCCCTCTGTTTTTATGTTTTGGGATCACGCGCTAAAACAGAGACTATATGCACTACAAAAAATACCCCACGCACTAAAATAATAACCACACACGCTAGGCTACTATTTGGAACCGACGCGCTAATTTGATGGTTGGATGCGCTAACAAAAGGTCCTCACGCGCTAAGAAGTTGCTTTTATGCGCTAAACTACCCTATTTTTCCTTTGGTTGGTTTTTTTGTGAATTTTGAATTTTTGTCGTGAATTTTTCAAGTTTGATGGATTATTTTTTGTAGTAAATGCAAGCACGACACAAAAAGTACAGCCATTTTGCCTAATCTAACAAAAAGTGTATGTTCTGTGAGGATGTGTTCAAATCCCCAATGTTTTAACAGGTTTGGATACGAATAATACACTTCAGAAAGACTCTTTATTCAAAGGTCATAAATAACATCATAGCCCACTAGTCTCAATACTCCGTCAGCTCAAACAACCATGTCACCCCCTAGGGGGCACCCGTTTTTTTGCCTTTTGCCAGAAATTAACCCAAAGTGAATTGCTTCACAGTTGAGTAGTTATCTTGGGAGATATATGGTGAATAATCCTGGGGGCGGATTCTTCCCCACCCTTGCACTATGATGTTATAAATGTCTGGTTACTGACTCGGTTCAAAGCTTCTATTTCTATGGTTCGTAATTAGGCTTCCCGTTCGGTCGTCAGTGATAAACTCCCTCAGGAGGCTTCGCAACCTTTAGAACAAAGGCTTTACGTATCTTGAGGATACTGGGGGAAGGCTAATCACTACGTGCAACCGTTGAAAAGGACTTTCATCACTTTCCACGTTTGATTATAGTGGGTTGGAATTTCTTGGCATCAAATTCATTCCCCACTTAGGTCATTCCCTTCACACCAGCCATAAACGGCTTTAAGAGTTGATTTCAACTCCTCAGGAAGGCAGGCCTGCTAAAGGATTTATGCTTAAAATACAGAAAGCTTTTAAGAGTGGTCTAGATTTTTGATCACCTAGTTAAGGGGAGAGCATATTCCTTCCACTTTCGAGACAAGGCAAACAAAGTTCCTTTTATCTTTCAAAGTAATGATTGGCTAAAATCTATATGGAGATGTTGCTCCATGAAAACATGGTGTTTATTTTATCCTTTAAATGCAATGATTTTCTGATCTAGGAAAATAATTTGGTCAACAAAGCAAAGTTTTGATCTTTGTGGTCAACAAAAGAAATCGATAAAAGGGGAAGGACTTCCCTCTTTGATTTTAAACAAAAAAAATTAAAGTGAGGTTCCTTTTTCTTGCAAAATGTTAAATTGATCCTTTTAAGCACCAAAGGATGGTGATATTCTTTTTAGCCCTTTCTTGCAAAAATAAAGATTGATTTGTTCCTTTTAGAACCCAAATTGAGAAATTTTCTCCTAGAAAAGTAAGAAAAAGATTATT
Organism: Cryptomeria japonica; assembly: GCF_030272615.1. Classification (NCBI taxonomy): domain Eukaryota; kingdom Viridiplantae; phylum Streptophyta; class Pinopsida; order Cupressales; family Cupressaceae; genus Cryptomeria; species Cryptomeria japonica. The sequence continues at coordinate 798,855,540 of NC_081414.1, read as the reverse complement.
GTTGTGGTTCGTTTTACAGCCCAAAGTAAGGTGAGTTCAATTTTATCCAACAAGAATTAAAATGACTCTAAATTTTAACTAACTTAACTAAGTTAGCAAAAATCTAAAACTATTTGTAATTCTACAAATAAAATCCAGCTCTACCTGCAAGAAATTGTCAAAGTCTTGATAAAATTCCAATCAAAAAGTTAGAAAAATCTGGATTTTGGTGGACTTCTACAAGTCTAAATTTAATTTCTGTTACAATTTTAATTTTTGTCTTCTGTCTATGATGCGCTACAGAAAGGACTGTACGCGCTACAATATAACCTAGATGCACTAAAATAATGTCCCAATGCACTACACTGTTTACTGGATGTGCTACTCTGTGCGTCAAAAGCGCTGCTCTGTTTTTCTCCCGTACTGAGACCTACAGGAAAATTAGTGATTTGATGCGCTAAAAGATGGACTTCACGCTTTGGATGATGGACTCCACATGCTAAACAGTGAACTAGATGCGCTAGGTTGTTAACCGGATGCACAAAACTGTGAACTTAACGCGCTAATTCATTTTTCCCGCATGCTTGCAAAAGTGGTTAAATTTAAAAACCGATTTGATATATGGGGTTGAGCCCCACAGTGGGCGCCAAAAATGTATGTGGGAAAAGCGGGTGAATAGAACTCAATATGTGAAAAATGGAGCTCTATTGAGCCTTGCTCACACACACACAAGACTTCTTGGTGCAAGCTATGGAGTAATGAAGTATCACTCAGCTTCCCAAGGTGGGCCCCATAGTTATCTATCTTACAATGTCCCTCAAACCAATGTTTTTGCTCTCAGATCACTGAGAAAAATGGTTTAGGGATGGCAAATGCAAAAACGAGGGATGTTTTTTGTTGATTTAATATGAGATGCATCCTAAGCTATGCATGATTCTAGAAATGCAATAAACTAGATTATAAGATGACAAGATTAGTATAAATACTATCCTAGCATACTATATTAGTCTATGATTGAGCTAAATAATAAAGAAAGTATTCTAAACATGCATATTTAGACTAATTTCTAGTTAAAAGAGAGGCTAAATGATGAGCATAAAATGAGATATGAAAGCTTGAATGTATTTGAGCATAAGTGTGATACTACAAATTTGGAGGATGATCTAAAATGGAGGAATGAGAGCTCTATTTATAGCAAAAACAGGGCAATGGATGGTCAGGATTGAAAGAGTTGATCAAGGGTTGAGTTTGAAAGTTGGGGATCCATGTTTGCAATTTGCACCAATGAAATGGTGACAAGTGTCAACATAGGGTTGGGTTGAGAGAAGGGGTTGGAGGCATTAAATGCCTGAGAAGACCTTATGGTTATCTAGAGATAAGGGTTAAGCTTAAGTTAGGCTTACCCATTGGATTAAGAGTTAATCCAAGGATAAACCCTTGTGCAAATGATTAAGAGATAATCATGGTCAAAGCATTAAAGCCCTGTTGAGACCCTTGGGTTGGATGAAGGTTGAGTTAAAAGAAATTCTTTAACCATGTAAGAGGGTTTGAGTTAAGCACTAATGGTTATTTAAGACTTTGGGGAATTAAGTGGTTGGAGACTTGAAGCCTTTAATGGTTATCAAAGACTTTGAGGATTTGAGAAGTGACTTCCCTTTGCTTAGGGATGTGACAAAGTTTAGAAGATGGGTTAGGCTAATTAGAAGTGATTAGAAGAGTCTAGAAGGGATTAGAAAGGGGTTTTATGAAGGCAAGTGGGAGATGTAGGATTTTGCAAGTGGATGGAGGGATAATAGGATTTAATTGAAATAAAGAATTTCATTCAATTTGGTTGCAATTTGGGGAAATTAAATAAATTAGATTTATTCAATTTAGGATAACTATTTAATTAAATTTGAATTTAATTAAAAGTGGATAGGGGGAATTTAATTGAATAAAATGATTTATTAATTAAATGGGTATGGTGAATTTAATTTAAATAAATTGAGTAATTTACTTAATTAAATAGAGGAATGCGGGTAATTTAATTAAATTGGATAGAGAAATGAACATAAAATATTCATTTAGGAATATGGTCATTTTTATACGTCTACAGGTTCAATTCCTATGTGCTTGCTCTACTTAATGCACTTTATTTCTTTTTCATTGATGTCTATGATAGGTAATCATGCAAACCTTAATTGAATCATGTGTCTATACATTAAATGCATGCCAACACCTTTTTGTTAGTCCATTGATGATGCGTAGTTGCATATATCTCTTATGCTGAATGGAAAATTGGTAGAAGCATTAGCTTTCACTTTAGGTTTTCTAATTTTTTCATCTTCTATAGTGTTATTTTACTATTTGTGAATGGTAGTGACTATTTATGGCACAATATTTGAGTGGTCAAATTAACATACGTGTCAAACTTTTTCATTAGTAGGTATTGGACTACCTTATTTAGTTGGTAAAGAAAACCACTTCTTAGGGTATTTTGATACCATGCTAATATGAGATCCAACTGTAGAACCTCACTAGCTCAACCAAGAATCCCATACACAACTATGAAAAGAAAAGGATTTTACCTTTGGCTATACGTTATCCTGGGGAAACTAATAGGCTACTAAATTCTACACCCTTTAAACCTACTACCAACTTATAGTAACTACTCAACAATCCTACTTATAGAAACACAAATACATATCTATGGAGCCCAACTATTTATTGACCAAAACATAGCCATTAGACACCCATTGACTAAAGAACAAAAAAGATCCTTCATACACCTCATTATCATGCAACCAACAAACATCCCTTATAGCACCTACAAATACTCTCTACATTGACATCAATAACAAAAATTTCCACTTCCATCTTGTTATCTTAATAACCTCCTCTCATTGAGCCATTTCTACTTTCCCAACAACCATGATTTTATATTCTTTTCTTGACACACAAGTATTCCTATCATGCTCCCTTGTTGCACATGCAATTATATCATGATTCCCTTGTGATTTCATTGCCGCCTGACAACATCCATATCATTGCAAGTGTGCTCACTCCCAAATTATTTATCTTCTTTGCTACAAATCCCCATTCATTTTAAGACAAATCTTTAATTATTGGAACAAAGTTTATTTTTGTGTATCTCTATTGTTGGAAATGAGAATGATCACTCTCCTCTTTACCATGAGTCATTTCATTCTAAGGAACCACTTTCACTTCAAGTGCCTCTACACTAGGGTGACTTCCTTATTAGTGTCTACAAGTGAAAAGCTAAAGTAGCTACAAGTGCATGTTTTGCTCCATAATGGTTGGTATCACACCTACAATATATGTGGTCTACTCATAACTAAGATTCAACTACATTAGTTGGTGAACATTGAAATCAAGTCTACTTAAAGACTTTGAAGGCAATGTGCCCCATTCTCATAAGTGGTGACGCTATAACTAAACAAGTGGAATCCAACTCTGCTATTGCATTTGATGATTTACCATTTATTTCTAGTGTTTTATTTGGCTCATCTAAATTGTGAAGAGTTACATAAGCTTAGAGGCAATAATACAAGGTAGATGATTTATTTTGATGTGCATTTGGCATGCATGCCACAACTTTAATTAGTTCATTAATAAATATTTGAAAAATATCTATGTCTGTGTTATGGGAAACAACTATCCAGCCCTTAGAATGAAAAATATATATGAGTCTGTATTTGGGAGTGCTCGACTATTTTTCAAGAGGCGCTTCGTAATGTAGACGATGGAGTCGTGCTCATGTCTTATTGGACAAAAGGGACACAACTTCGCGTAGTGCGTTGCCCCAAGGAGCTCGAAAGGAAGATTGGAAGCATTGTTAATCCAATCAGCTATGCGGCAAAAATTAAGAGTTGCTTATGCCGTGTGAAATAATCAAGCTGTGCAAGGACTTGACTATTCAGACGCATGATCCCATTATAATACTATATATATAATACAATCATGTCTAGCCATTAGAAATCCTTAACAAATGTAATGATAAATGCCACCAACAAAATTGATATCATTATAAGAGAAATCCACCACACTCACAGTATATACTTTATTTTCTAGGAACCTTCTATATTTATAATAAATGTGGTTCTCCATTTTAATATATCCTTTGTCTAGCAGATTCTCTGTCGCACATGATTACCACCAACAAAATTGATATCATTATAAGAGAAATCCACCACACTCACAGTATATACTTTATTTTCTAGGAACCTTCTATATTTATAATAAATGTGGTTCTTCATTTTAATATATCCTTTGTCTAGCAGATTCTCTGTCGCACATGCAAGATAATCATATGCACCGGCAACAAGCCATAGTAAATAGTGGGACTCCAATCTGCTAGAACGTTATGCAAATATATCTTTTACCACTATGGAGACATCGGTGAAATTTAATTATAGTCTCCACGAATGACTTTAACAGCTTCCATTAAACAGATAATATATTTTCGAACTCATAATCTTAGACGAGAACATGGTATCTATGATCTGTCTATTTTAAATCTTCGACAATCAAATCAAAGTGAGATTAATTAAGCATTTTAGTTGTTAATTATTAAAAAATATTAAGGTTAGTTTATTATAAAATATATATCTTATTTACAATTTTTTCTCTTCAAATTTATATTAAAAACAAACTCATTGATCAATCTTCAACATTCATCCTTCTACTATATTAATTTTCAAATAAAGGATAGAGCATTACATGGATTGAACATAGTAGATTGATTGAAAATATGATGAAGTTCCTCTATCAAATTTCTCACTTACCCAACACATGCCAAACTAGTTACATTGATGACATCTAATTATGCTTCATTGATGACATCTCATTATGCTTAATTTCACAACCGTTTTCAATAACTTGGTGCATTCCCACAAGCATAACCTTTTTAGTAGCCCAAACTACTAACAATAGGGCACCCCGTGCCCCTATCCAAGACTAGGGTGCCTGGTGCCCCTATTTGCAAAGTGAAAAATTTGGGGCTTAGCAAATTCACCACATGGGAGGGGGAAATCACTAAGAAGATTTTCACTTGGAGAACTTTACATTCAAAAGAGAGGATGAATCCACTAGATCCAATCCTAAGGACTGAATACTAAGTAGATAGATTGGTTTTGGAATGTGTTTGACCCTCTTTTGTAAGTTGAATAAGTAAAGTGTTGGGATTGAAGATAAAATAGGCAGAAACAGTGAGCTATAGATTTGGGATTGAGTTGTGCATCGAGAACTGAGAAGTTTGATATGATTCGGAGCTTCTTTGCAAAATCTACCAAAAGTTGCAAGGACTATGTGTCTGGACCAGGTCACCCTCTTATCGGTCCTCCGAACTTTCTATGTGTCAAAAAGGGTTTTTTTGTCTTTACAAATAAAGCTTAATTCTAGAAGTACAACTACGCACATGCTTCCTACACACAAAAAGAAGAAGAAAGGGGTTTGCTTAGTCAAATCCTAGTTTGGAATCAATCTTGAAAAAAATGATACAAATGCTTGAAATAAATTATAGAAAGGTATAGCTTCAGATCTGCAATAGATGATAATGATGCTTTACTTCTTGGATGTAACAAGATATGTTGTATGAAATGGTGTGAACAATGATGGGGAGGTTACTCAAAGAGAGTTATTTCCTTGCTTAAGGGAAGTCAGAGGTTATCCTTGTGGGCTTCATACTTTGTTCATATTGACTTCTAGTCAATTTAGACACCTAAGATCTTTAGGAGTGCTCCCAATCCAGGTGTGCTTACTTGTTGCTCAAGCATGGTTGAGATTCACCAGGGTAAATCCAACCTTTCACTCTAAAAATCCTAACAAGTGCTTGTAGAGGATGTAGTAGGTACTTGGGATGTTTTTCAAGGTCGATCAAATGGGTTTGAGAGAGGGTTTCATTCTTTTCCCCATCGCTCCATCATTTTCCTATTTTCTAGGCCTAGTAGCCCTAGAGCCCCAATTAGCCCTACCTAACCGGTTTTTGTGGATCTTCTCCCAATTTCTCCAAAGACCCACATTAACTCTTTGCTAATTAGGATACCCTTTTTGAAGTACTCTCCAACTTCTAAATTTAGGAAACCCAGTCTCACCGTACAGGTACTGAACCCGAGAAATGCTTGTTTTAGGTGGTTTTGGGCTCGTTTTGGTATTTTTCCAAGGGTTAGGTGTCTTCCTTGATCTGCCACACCTCCAAATTTACACATATGTTCTACCACATATCACTTATTCATCCCAAACACTCTGCAACTCCAACCCTACTTATTCCTATAAACACTTCCATAATCTCATTCATTTCCTAACCGGGCTATGATTGAGCTCACCTAGGAAATGATGCTCATTGGCCTTTCAAAGACCTCCAAAGGAAAATAAAAGAAATATACATTATACAAAGGTTCCATGGCTCAAGTCCCAAGGGTTATTGAGAAGAACTCAAAGGACTTCAAGATGGAACCATGTTTGGGCCTCTCAAACCCTTACGTAGGCCGAGAGCTTCCAAAATGAGAAAATCAATTCAAAACTACAAATAAACTAATCAAATTGCTTCCTGAGCACTACAAGAACATGAAAAAAATAATAATCAATGTAAAACTTCAAAATTAGTCTCAAAATGTAAAACTTCAAAATTGGTCTCAAAATGTATTCCAAACTAATCTAGGCATTGAACAACCTAATTACATTGATTCTAAAATATTTTATATGTCATTTTTTACCCAACTAACTCTCCATCAGTTCCCTAACCAACCTTTTGCACAAAAAATACAAAAAGTTGCTCAATGTTGGAAAAAGTTGTCAAGCAACTTTGACAACTTTTGCCAAAAAAGTGCATTTTTGCCTTTCATGCTTGATTCTCTCCTCCAAACCATCTAAGATGACTAAAAATCATTACATTGAGATGTACTAATTCCAAACAAGGCTATTCAAGGCATTTTTCATCAAAATGCAAGATTTTGCCATTTTAGGCTTACAAGGGCTTACAAGCCAAAATTGAGGAAATGCATTGTCCTAAGGACATTCAACCTACCAAAGCACTAAAACGCATATTAATACCTAAGAGAAGGCTCTTATTCACCACTCCAAACCAAACTATGAACAAACACACCAAAATGTAGAAACTGGACTCAAAACTAGCTCAAAATTAGGTGCTCTTGCACAATAGTCCCCCCAAAGAAAAGAAGTCAAGTGACTCCTTGAGGTAGAAAAGAAAATGGAACTCCATGCTTAGAGAAATTTTCCTTAGGTATCCAGGTATCCTCTGATGCTGGAAGGTGTTTCCACTTGACCAAGTGCTCCATGTAGGTGGTATGCCTTGTTTTCTTCAAAATTCTTGAATCTAAGACCTTCTCGGCTTGGGGAATGGGTGCAGATGGTAAGGGCGGGTCTAAGAGTGCTTGAGAGACTTCTAAAACTCTACTATCTTCTGCTAGAAGTATTCCCTTGTACTTCACCAAATCTTCTACATTGAAGATTGGTGACAAAGCCATATCACCGGGTAAGTTTACCTTGTATGCATTGTTGCCATACTTGGCGAGAACCTTGCAAGGACCTATACTTATCATCTGAATCTTACTAACCCAACCTCAACAACCTATCTAAACACCTAAGACATGCTTAAAAACACTTAGAAAACATGTTGCAATGCTTTGGAAAGCATTTCTAGACCTTTTAGGAAATTTTACACATTTTTGCCCTTTTTGGCCTAAAAACCCAAAATTGTCAACTCACATCTTGAAAGGAAAAACTTGACCTCTTGAGTACAAAATGAGATCAAAACCACTTGAAAAGACACACAACAACCTAAAACAACATCATAAACCTAACACAAGACATTGCAAACATGAAAGCATGAAATACTCAAAAAAGGAGAGTTTTTACTCAACTAGGTGCTCCTACACCATACTCCCCCAAAGACAAAGAAGCCATGTGACTCCTTGAGGCAGAAAAGAAGAAGGTATTCCAACTTTTTGAAAGTCAGCTTTAGGTATCCATGTAGCCTCTGAGATAGGCTCATCCTTCCATTTGATTAGGTGCTCCATATAGGTGTGATTCCTTGTCTTCTTGAGAACTCTGGAGTCTAGAATCTGTTTTGCTTGAGGAATAGAGAGAGAAGAGAAAGAAAGATCAGAAAGGGATTGTGAAACATATGAAACTCTTTGAATCTCCTTAGGTGGCTACCTCTTTAAAGCAATCAAATCTGCAACATTAAAAATGGGAGACAAAGAAATATCAGTAGGCAAATCAACTTGGTAAGCATTAGACCCATACTTAGCCAAGATTTTGCAAGGGCCTATTCTCCTCATCTGAATTTTTCTTGGAACTCCTTTTTGTAGCCTTTCCTTGTTCAAATGAACAATCATATAATCTCCTACAGAAAACTGAACATCTCTGTTTTTAGCATCCACTCTTGCCTTGACTTTTTGGGAGGTATCCTAAAGAGCCTTTCTCACTTGCTCATGAACCTCCTTCATGGATTGAGCCATGTCATCTGCTATTCCACTCTTAGGCTACAATTTATTTATATATCTCAACTCCATTATACCCCTTGGATGCATACCATAAACAACTTCAAAAGGGTTTTTACCTATAGACCGGTTGACACTATCATTGTAGGTATACTCTGCTTGATGAATGAGCTGATCCCAACTCTGTCCATATTCCTTTGTCAAACACCTAAGCAAGTTTCCAAGAGACCTGTTCACAACCTCAGTGTGGCCATTGGTTTGTGGATGATAAGCTGAACCAAAAGAGAGATTAGTACCCAGTCTCTTCCACAATGTTTTCCAGAAATGACCAAGAAATTTCACATCTCTATCTGAAACAATACTAGCAGGCAAACCATGTATTCTAACAACTTCTTTGAAAAAAAAGTAAGCAATATGACTTGCATCATGTGTTGTCTTACAAGGAATAAAATGAGTCATTTTGCTAAATCTGTCAACTACAACAAAGATGCTATCAAATCCTACTTGAGTTCTAGGAAATCCTACCACAAAATCCATACTAATGCAATCCCAAAGTCTATATGGAATGGGAAGAAGTTAATATAAACCAACATTGGAGGAATTACCTTTTACTTTCTGATATACCAAACACTGCTCAACATACCTCCTGATGTCTCTCTGCATCTTGGGCCAATAGTAGAATCTCTTAACCAACTCTAAGCTCTTGTTGAGACAAAAATGTCCACTTAAGAACCCATTGTGCTTCTCTTGAATGAGGTTATCTATCAAAGAAACTTTGGGAACACATAACTATCCACCCCTGAATAACAAACAATCCTGCGAAGTGAAATCAGCATATGTACCATGGAAATGATTCTCAAAATCTTGACAAACTTTATAATCTTCAGTAAAATCATCATCAGTAGGATACATATCTTTAAAACTATCAATACCAATGCTATGTACTTGAATATCATGAATAGTTAACAACCTCCTACTCAAAGAATCTACTACTTTATTTAGCTGGCCCTTCTTATACTTAAGAGTAAAAGTGTAAGCTTGTAAGTACTCTACCCATTTAACATGCTTATGATTCAGTTTATCCTTTGAGTTCAAGAAACTCAATGCCTGATTATCTGTGTATACAATAAACTCTTTACGAAGAAGATAATTCTGTGGGGGAAAAAGTGACACTAAGCAAACATGCCCTAATCTCACTTTCAATCACACACTTGTGGAATACGAAAGAGCATAGAGGTATCACACAATTGGCTACTTCTTTTTGTGGAAGAGAGAGCCACGGGCTACCTATTAGGATTTCTATTCCTTTGTTGCAAATGATAGATAGAATGATGCAAGTTCAACTATTAACCCTAAAGTGTAAGTATGAACTAGTAACAAGATTGCAGAATTAAGATTAAATAATGGAAAGCTATAAACACAAGGACAAGACAAGAATGCAGATGCATAATCGGAGTTAAAATCTGAGTGAAAATGTTTGGGATGAGGGCGCAGGCGCCACTGTCTTGATTCTGCTCCTGAAACTGCTCCTGAAACTGTTGTTTTGCAACCTGAAAAGCTATCGGAAATGCTGAAACTTGTTGTCTGACAGAAGGACCAGGGCACCCAGCGCCCCTGTCCCAGGGACCACGACACCTAGCGCCCCTATCCTGGCAGGACCAGGGCGCCCCACGCCCCTATCCTAGCTTTCTGGGCTAGAATTTGGTGTGTTGTTCTGTCTCAGTCCGCTTCCGTCAGATCTGCAACTTGCGGCGTCGCCCGAATCCCGAAACCTGCACTTATATCTGAAAAGGTATGGTGGGTGGCTATATAGGGTTTTGCCTTAGTCAAACCCCCGCTTTGGTGATTGCCACCTCCACGAATAGCCAAGTTGTATTGTAACAGTAATGTGTGTGCAGACCTTGTGTGTGTGCAAGATCCTAAAATGCAAGTAAGCAAACTAGAGCAACCTAGAAAGTAAACCCTAATTGCTTGCAAATGATAATGTAAATGCTCCAAATCAAGATGCAAAGTGATCTAAAGCATGAATACAAATGATATGATGAAGCTTATGCAAAGACATGAAAACAACATGAAATCATACCCAACCCCAAGGGAGGGGTACAAGCCAATCTTTAGTCGGTGATCCCTTATTGCTCTTCAATGCCTTCAAAGCCCTAAATGGATGAATGAAATTGATGAATGCTTGATGGATGGATGTTGAATGTTGTTGAAGTCTTCAAAGATCTGCTCTTTCGCTGCATAGAAAGCCTTTTAAACCTAAATCTGGATCCTTTCAAATGAAGAAAGAGAGCTCTTATATATGAAACCCTAGGTCTTAATTTCAACTTTTGGCCAACCTAGAGATTGAATCTCCCACCAATTTCTTGGGGTTAAGCTTTATTTTATGATTGGATCGCGCTCCTAAACTTTTGGGAAAAATGTCCGGGACCATGTGCACTCCGGGTGCCATGGTCCCAACAACTTTTCACCAAATTTTCAAGGCCATCGGATATGATGATTTTAGAGAGAATCCCGAAGTTACAGGTGATTTCGAGATGTTTTGACCCCCGAAATCAAGCCCCCAAGTTCCAAATAGGACCTAATTAGGGTTTTTGATTAAATGATGTATTGGAAAAATAAAATGAAAGGGGCACACTTTAATGAAAGGGCCCAACTTTATGATGTGGAAGATGATAAAATAGAACCTTAGACCTAATTAATTTAACTAATTAAGTGCTACAGGGGAAACGCAATGCAAAATGCAAAATCGGCCAAGGCGGGTGCTAAACTAGGTGTGAAATTGTACCACCCTAGCAAGTGCGTACAATTTATGACGCTACATTTAGCCCCCACTTTAGCGGTCATATGAACACTAAGTGCATATGCAAGCTAAAGTATAGAAAAGTAAACATTATTTGAAAAAGGATATATCCATAAGTTGTCGAACGAAGCCCCCAACGGTATTTGCAGTACACAGTTAGGAACCGCACCCTACAAAACACACGTTAGATCACAAAATCACCTAATGCTTACTAAGGAAGGTGATGAAAATTCGAGGGTAGCTATATGCCCCCCCCTGTTTCGGCTTGCTAATTTTAGTGAGTTGAAACAGGGTATCATGTTTACCACTTCGAATTGTTAAAGAATATTGATGACAAATGCTCACAAGAAGATTTGATATGAGATCAAAAACTAATGGAGAATCATTTGGTAAGAAAGAGGACTAAATCTCAATTCCAACACAACAAAGAGTGTGAGGATTTGAGAGTTCTCTAACACAAGATGAAGGATGTAAATGGAAACAAAATGCAAAGGGAAGAAAAGAAAAGTAAAAAGCAGCATGAACACACACATTAGTGATCCATGAGAAGAATAGTGAGAGAGAAAACATGGACTTCTCACCCCTAGATCTTGTCTATGTGATCCATGGGAAAAAGGACATGGAAAACTAGCCCCTAGAGTCTATCTAGGTGATCCACGTAAGGGAGGAGAGTGAGAAAGGCTAGCCTTATGCCACTAGTTCCACTCAACCTTGTGCATGTGTGTGTAAGTGAGGTTAGAAGCACCTCATAGGAGTCTATGCCCGAGTATGCTACAACCTGTATATGTATAGTAAAAAAATGTGACATCTCGCTCTAAGAGTCTGTGCTCTGGTTTCGAGAATAATCACCTTGCATAAAAGAAAAATGGAGACATCTCGCTCTAAGAGTCTGTGCTGTGGTTCTGAGAATGACCCATTGCTCAAAAAGTGTAATGTTTATGTCGTAAGCAAAGTAGAACAAGGATACCTACCTTCATCACAAAAGAAGATACCCCAAAAATGCAACAATGTCATAGATCCAAGCAAGGGAGTTTTTGCACTCTTTAAGCAAGGATAAGATAGTTGAAAAGGGATATCTTGTAGTATGTGTAAAGGAGATCCTTAGAGGAGAAGAGATCTTTGTACAAAAGACACCTATCCCCGAGAGGAATTGTCTTAGAAAAATATAACATCTTCTAGAATAAGACAAAGAAGAGAATAAGAATGCAATACTTCCTTCTTTTGCAAGGTGAAAGTGATTCTTAATGAAGGATGACGCCCTTTTTAACCCAATTGGGAGAGTGAATTCATTACGGATGTATTTTACCTAGTGCAAAAGAGGTTGTAGTAAAGGACTTACACCTCTTGTAAGAGAGAATCCTTGAACAAACGACAACAAATGCATACAAGGAATAACATCAAGTAATAAAGTTCACACCATCCACAAAATAGGAAAAAGTGGATCCCTAGAAAAAAATAAGGAAAGATCATTGCCTCCCAAGGATAAGATCAATGAGAAGGACTTACACAATCTCCCAAGGAGAGATTTAGACATAAGAAAAATGTACTACATACTCACATGAGTTCATGCAAGCAAGACATTAGTGTATGTAAAATGCTCGGCATAAGAAGTGGGTAGGATAAGAAAGAGAATACACATCTTCTCTCATATATAGGAAAAGAGGATTCTAAAGAAAAGATGATCAATATTTCCACACTATTACCTCAAAGGGAAATTTTAACCATAAAAAGAAGAGATGTATGAAATCACTCTTGTCCCCATAGGAACAAGAGATAACATAGAAAAATTAGGCTATTATGTTGCTTCAAAAAACATGATTGCACTTGAAATTGTACCATCATGAATGACAATGAGCCCCCAGTAAATGAGCTACCAATGTCACATAATGATGAGCAACATAATAGCCATTAATGTTATTTAAAGACATGATAGATTGAATGAGGTATTTGAATATGACATGCTGAATGCTCAAGTATAAGTGAGATCAAAAACATGTATAAAATGATAAAAATTGAAGAAGAAAAGTCACAAGAAATCTTAGAAGAGGGATGAGTGTAATTTATTAGAGCCTTATCCCTAGAGGAAAGGACTTTATGATGAATAGGAGATAAAGATTCATAAGTGGATTTAGAAATTTGAGGGGAGTCATAAAGAGATTTGTTCATCGCCAAGATTTCCTTATGAGGGGAATGAGAGTTGATAGAAGTAGAAGATGATTTAGTTGAAGTGAGATCATCATCACTACTAAATATAGCATTCACAATGAGAGATGGTCTTTTAGATGCTTTGGTGGGCTTAGAAAGATTATATCCAAGTCCAAATGAATATTCATGCATGTTATGTTCTAAAGGAACTTTAATTCCTTGTTCATTTGCGCCACAACCATTTCCACTATAAGCACTCTTAGCCAAAATATGAAAACCATGACCATAACGATTACCCATTTCAGAAAGAAAAGGTGGTTTTTCATAAGACAAAGAATCAAATTCTTCATAATTAGAGGTGTGAGGAGAAGAAGTTTGAGAAGCAGCCACAAAATTATTGCACATAGGTTCACGTAAGACTGATTGATCTCTAGTTTCTTCCTTCTTTTTAACTTTAAGCTCTCTAGGAGGAACCCTATACTCACCTACAAAGGTGGGATTGAAATCAAGAGATCCCCAATCATCTTCTGCGAGAACCGTCTCAGGATCAAAAACCTTTTCATGTGTAGATTCAAGTTGAGAAGAATCTTCTTCAGGAACTTCAGACTCATCCAAAGAATTTTGATAATCAGAGGGTGATGATTCATCCATAGGTATCTTGTTTAACGAGTCATCACTAGAAGAGGAAGGCTTAGAAGAATTCCCTTTGGAAGTAGATGTTTGCAAACAAGCTTGAAAATTAGTATCACCTATCAAGGTATATGTCTTATTATTATAAATAAATTTAACTTGTCTATTCAATGTAGAGGGGACATCTTGCATACTATGAATCCAAGGTCTCCCTAATAACAAGTTGTATGTTAGATTTCCCGACATAACATGGATAGGAGTAGGCAAAGTAACAGGCCCCATTGTGATGGGTAAGGTGATAATACCTAATGAAGACTTAGCCACATTATCAAAGCCTCGAATTGGACGAGAGTCAGGCTCAATAAGGGATGTATCCACATTCATCTTATGCAATAGATTAATGCTACACACATTAAAGCCAGAACCATTATCTACCAGTGTTCATCTTATAGCAGTGTCATTTATGATAACCACAATCACCAAGGGATCATATTGATGTTGAATTTCACTAGTAGGCAACTCATCTTGTGTGAACACAATTTGAGCTTTAGGATTCATCACAGAGTTAACCAAAGACACTATATTACTAGATGTATTAGGTAGAGGAGCACTCAAATCTTTCAAGGCATCTTGTAACATTCCATGATGTGCGGAAGAAGTTTGGATCAAATTGCAAAGGGATATCTTAGCAGGAGTAGTTTTAAGTTGTTCTATGAGATCATATTCCTTACCAAGAACTTGTGAAATCCGTGGAGCTTGTGGAAGAATTGGTTGAGGATTAGGAAGAGAAACTGGAGTAACATGAGGAGGATTAGGCTGCCTATTATTTCTTGTGATATAGGTATGAGCAACTGCATTATAACTCTCTCTAGTCAGTTGCTTAGCATACTCATAAGGGCTCTTAGTAGAATAACCTCCTTGCACAGTAATAATAGGTTTCTTAGGAGTGCAAAAAGAATCATTAGCATAACCACCTTGGACCACTAAGATAGGCTTATTTAAAGGTTGAGAATTTTGAGAAGGACAAGCACCTTGGACAGTGAAGAGAGGTTTTTTAGGTGTTTCATTCACACGTATCAAATTAATTGAGGATGGTTTAGAGGAATGAACAAAAGTGTTGGAAGAATTGTTGATAGTCTTCTCTTGCACTAAAATCTCATCACGGATTAAATCAATTTTAGGAGAGAGACAAGGGGTAGGCATTGATGTTCTAGTAGGAAGAGTAATACTAGGAAAGGTCATATCATCCTCTATCATCAAAGGACCTACATGGGGAATAAACTCTCTAGGAGAAGGATCAACATTACTCTCTAAAGTCTCACTTTTGAGATGGAGATCTTTGAAAGAGATGTTAACCATCTTGTTTTGAACTAGGGTTTCCTTATGAGTAGAACCAAGTTGAGGAGAGGGAGATGCTTTATTTTTAGAGGGAGAATGATTGAGATTCAAGGAAGGGGAGAAACTATCAAGGGAGTTTTCAATCTTGATTTCATCCCCTTTGGCTAGGGGTAGAGAATAATCTATACCTTCTTCTAATGGTTCATCCTAAATAGTGAGGTTGTTGAAAGGAATGTTTGAAGTATTGTCAATTTTGGGAGAGGAGATGACATTGTTTATTAATTCCTCATCCTTTGGAGGGAGAGCATCAATAGATGTGTTAAACTCATCCTCTTTCCTCAAAATATGATCCTTAGGGGAGAGAGAATTAAGGAAATTGCTTTTTATTTCATCTTCTTTCTCTAAGGGATGCTTATGGGTAAGAAAAACTTTAGGAGAAGGGTAAGCATTTATCATTAATTCATCATCTCTAGTGGGAATTTTGTTGGAAAAGGAAATGCCATCACTAGGAAATGTAGAGATAATGTCATCTTCTTGCACAAAAAGATCCTCATGAAGGGAGCATTTTTTAGGAGCCACAAAGTCATCAAGGGCATCATCCAACAAAGCATGATCATATCTATTAAAAGGTTTATCTTTTAATTAAAAAGGAGATATCCCTTCATAGAGGGGATCATTGAAAACAACCATGTTACTAGATTTAGTGGAAGAGTTGATAGGAATGTACCCTTTAGAGGAATCATTCGACTTATCTTTCTCATCACAATGAAATGGCATAGTAACAATGTTTATGAGTTTTTGGTAAAATGAAGGTTTGGTATCTTTAGGTTTCAAAAACTCATCTAAAGCTTCATCTAACTCATAATCATCACAAATATGAACATCTTGCAAATAAAAACCTGACATTTTGAAATAAAAATTGCACACAATGCAAAGAAACAAAACACACTCTTTCTTTTCCTTCTTTTTCTCTTTTTCTTCTTTTTGAAAATGAAACTTAAATGAAACACGCTAAATATAGATTTAGATCTAACAAATGTAATGCAAGAGAAAGCAATAATAAGATTCACGTCGGGTTCACCAAAATGTGTGGGGGAAAAAGTGGCACTAAGCAAACATGTCCTAATCTCACTTTCAATCACACACTTGTGGAATACGAAAGAGCCTAGAGGTATCACACAATTGGCTACTTCTTTTTGTGGAAGAGAGAGCCACGGGCTACCTATTAGGATTTCTATTCCTTTGTTGCAAATGATAGATAGAATGATGCAAGTTCAACTATTAACTGTAAAGTGTAAGTATGAACTAGTAACAAGATTGCAGAATTAAAATTAAATAATGGAAAGCTATAAACACAAGGACAAGACAAGAATGCAGATGCATACTCGGAGTTAAAATCTGAGCGAAAATGTTCAGGACAAGGGTGCGGGCACCACTGTCCTAATTCTGCTCCTGAAACTGCTATTTTGCAACCTCAAAAGCTGTCGAAAATGCTGAAACTTGCTGTCTGACAGAAGGACCAGGGCGCCCAATGCCCCTGTCCCAGGGACCAGGGCACCCAGCACCCCTATCCTGGTAGGACCAGGGCACCCCACGCCCCTGTCCTAGCTTTCTGGGCTAGAATTTGGTGTGTTGTTCTGTCTCAGTCCGCTTCCGTCGGATCTGCAACTTGCAGCGTCGCCCAAATCCCGAAACCTGCACTTATATCTAAAAAGGTATGGTGGGCGGCTATATAGGGTTTTGCCTTAGTCAAACCCCCGCTTTGGTGATTTCCACCTCCACGAATAGCCAAGTTGTATTGTAACAGTAATGTGTGTGCAGACCTTGTGTGTGTGCAAGATCCTAAAATGCAAGTAAGCAAACTAGAGCAACCTAGAAAGTAAACCCTAATTGCTTGCAAATGATAATGTAAATGCTCCAAATCAAGATGCAAAGTGATCTAAAGCATGAATACAAATGATATGATGAAGCTTATGCAAAGACATGAAAACAACATGAAATCATACCCAACCCCAAGGGAGGGGTACAAGCCAATCTTCAGTCGGTGATCCCTTATTGCTCTTCAATGCCTTCAAAGCCCTAAATGGATGAATGAAATTGATGAATGCTTGATGGATGGATGTTGAATGTTGTTGAAGTCTTCAAAGATCTACTCTTTCGCTGCATAGAAAGCCCTTTAAACCAAAATCCATTACTTTCAAATGAAGAAAGAGAGCTCTTATATATGAAACCCTAGGTCTTAATTTCAACTTTTGGCCGACCTAGAGATTGAATCTCCCACCAATTTCTTGGGGTTATGCTTTATTTTATGATTGGATCGCGCAACTAAAATTTCAGGAAAAATGTCTGGGACCATGTGCACTCCGAGCGCCATGGTCCCGACAACTTTTCACAAAATTTACAGGGCCATCGGATATGATGATTTTAGAGAGAATCCCGAAGTTACAGGTGATTTCGAGATGTTTTGACCCCCGAAATCAAGCCCCCAAGTTCCAAAGAGGACCTAATTAGGGTTTTTGATTAAATGATGTATTGGAAGAATAAAATGAAAGGGGCACACTTTAATGAAAGGGCCCAACTTTATGATGTGGAAGATGATAAAATAGAACCTTAGACCTAATTAATTTAACTAATTAAGTGCTCAAGGGGAAATACAATGCAAAATGGAAAATGCGCCAAGGCGGGTGCTAAACTAGGTGTGAAATTGTACCACCCTAGCAAGTGCGTACAATTTACAATGCTACATTTAGCCCCCACTTTAGCGGTCATATGAACACTACGTGCATATGCAAGCTAAAGTACAGAAAAGTAAACATTATTTGAAAAAGGATATATCCATAAGTTGTCGAACGAAGCCCCCAACGGTATCTGCAGTACACAGTTAGGAACCGCACCCTACAAAACACACGTTAGATCACAAAAACACCTAATGCTTAGTAAGGAAGGTGATGAAAATTTGAGGGTAGCTATATGCCCCCCCCTGTTTCGGCTTGCTAATTTTAGTGAGTTGAAATAGGGTATCATGTTTACCACTTCGAATTGTTAAAGAATATTGATGACAAATGCTCACAAGAAGATTTGACATGAGATCAAAAACTAATGGAGAATCATTTGGTAAGAAAGAGGACTAAATCTCAATTCCAACACAACAAAGAGTGTGAGGATTTGAGAGTTCTCTAACACAAGATGAAGGATGTAAATGGAAACAAAATGCAAAGAGAAGAAAAGAAAAGGAAAAAGCAGCATGAACACACACATTGGTGATCCATGAGAAGAATAGTGAGAGAGAAAACATGGACTTCTTGCCCCTAGATCTTGTCTACGTGATCCATGGGAAAAAGGACATGGAAAACTAGCCCCTAGAGTCTGTCTAGGTGATCCACGTAAGGGAGGAGAGTGAGAAAGGCTAGCCTTATGCCGCTAGTTCCACTCAACCTTGTGCATGTGTGTGTAAGTGAGGTTAGAAGCACCTCATGGGAGTCTATGCCCGAGTATGCTACAACCTGTATATGTATAGTAAAAAAATGTGACATCTCGCTCTAAGAGTCTGTGCTCTGGTTTCGAGAATAATCACGTTGCATAAAAGAAAAATGGAGACATCTCGCTCTAAGAGTCTATGCTCTGGTTCTGAGAATGACCCATTGCTCAAAAAGTGTAATGTTTATGTCGTAAGAAAAGTAGAACAAGGATACCTACCTTCATCACAAAAGAAGATACCCCAAAAATGCAACAATGTCATAGATCCAAGTAAGGGAGTTTTTGCACTCTTTAAGCAAGGATAAGATAGTTGAAAATGGATATCTTGTAGTATGTGTAAAGGAGATCCTTAGAGGAGAAGAGATCTTTGTACAAAAGATACCTATCCCCTAGAGGAATTGTCTTAGACAAATATAACATCTTCTAGAATAAGACAAAGAAGAGAATAAGAATGCAATACTTCCTTCTTTTGCGAGGTGAAAGTGATTCTTAATGAAGGATGACGCTCTTTTTAACCCAATTGGGAGAGTGAATTCATTATGTATGTATTTTACCAGGTGAAAAAGAGGTTGTAGTCAAGGACTTACACCTCTTGTAAGAGAGAATCCTTGAACAAATGACAACAAATGCATACAAGGAATAACATCAAGTAATAAAGTTCACACCATCCATGAAATAGGAAAAAGTGGATCCCTAGATAAAAATAAGGAAAGATCATTGCCTCCCAAGGACAAGGTCAATGAGAAGGACTTACACAATCTCCCAGGGAGAGATTTAGACATAAGAAAAATGTACTACATACTCACATGAGTTCATGCAAGCAAGACATTAGTGTATGTAAAATGCTCCTCATAAGAAGTGGGTAGGATAAGAAAGAGAATACACATCTTCTCTCATATATAGGAAAAGAGGATTCTAAAGAAAAGATGATCAATATTTCCACACTATTACCTCAAAGGGAAATTTTAACCATAGAAAGAAGAGATGTATGAAATCACTCTTGTCCCCATAGGAACAAGAGATAACACAGAAAAATTAGGCTATTATGTTGCTTCAAAAAATATGATTGCACTTGAAATTGTACCATCATGAATGACAATGAGCCCCCAGTAAATGAGCTACAAATGTCACATAATGATGAGAAACATAATAGCCATTAATGTTATTTAAAGACATGATAGATTGAATGAGGTATTTGAATATGACATGCTGAATGCTCAACTATAAGTGAGATCAAAAACATGTATAAAATGATAAAAATTGAAGAAGAAAAGTCACAAGAAATCTTAGAAGAAGGATGAGTGTAATTTATTAGAGCCTTATCCCTAGAGGAAAGGACTTTATGATGAATAGGAGATAAAGATTCATAAGTGGATTTAGAAATTTGAGGGGAGTCATAAAGAGATTTGTTCATCACCAAGATTTCCTTATGAGGGGAATGAGAGTTGATAGAAGTAGAAGATGATTTAGTTGAAGTGAGATCATCATCACTACTAAATATAGCATTCACACTGAGAGATGGTCTTTTAGATGCTTTGGTGGGCTTAGAAAGATTATATCCAAGTCCAAATGAATATTCATGCATGTTATGTTCTAAAGGAACTTTAATTCCTTGTTCATTTGCGCCACAACCATTTCCACTATAGCCACTCTTAGCCAAAATATGAAAACCATGACCATAACGATTAGCCATTTCAGAAAGAAAAGGTGGTTTTTCATAAGACAAAGAATCAAATTCTTCAGAATTAGAGGTGTGAGGAGAAGAATTTTGAGAAGCAGCCACAAAATTATTGCACATAGGTTCAGGTAAGACTGATTGATCTCTAGTTTCTTCCTTCTTTTTAACTTTAAGCTCTCTAGGAGGAACCCTATACTCACCTACAAAGGTGGGATTGAAATCAAGAGATCCCCAATCATCTTCTGTGAGAACCTTCTCAGGATCAAAAGCCTTTTCATGTGTAGATTCAAGTTGAGAAGAATCTTCTTCAGAAACTTCAGACTCATCCAAAGAATTTTGATAATCAGAGGGTGATGATTCATCCATAGGTATCTTGTTTAACGAGTCATCACTAGAAGAGGAAGGCTTAGAAGAATTCCCTTTGGAAGTAGATGTTTGCAAACAAGCTTGAAAATTAGTATCACCTATCAAGGTATATGTCTTATTATTATAAATAAATTTAACTTGTCTATTCAATGTAGAGGGGACAACTTGCATACTGTGAATCCAAGGTCTCCCTAATAACAAGTTGTATGTTAGATTTCCCGACATAACTTGGATAGGAGTAGGCAAAGTAACAGGCCCCACTGTGATGGGTAAGGTGATAATACCTAATGAAGACTTAGCCACATTATCAAAGCCTCGAATTGGATGAGAGTCAGGCTCAATAAGGGATGTATCCACATTCATCTTATGCAATAGATTAATGCTACACACATTAAGGCCAGAACCATTATCTACCAGTGTTCGTCTTATAGCAGTGTCATTTATGATAACCACAATCACCAAGGGATCATATTGATGTTGAATTTCACTAGTAGGCAACTCATCTTGTGTGAACACAATTTGAGCTTTAGGATTCATCACAGAGTTAACCAAAGACACTATATTACTAGATGTATTAGGTGGAGGAGCACTCAAATCTTTCAAGGCATCTTGTAACATTCCATGATGAGCGGAAGAAGTTTGGATCAAATACCAAAGGGATATCTTAGCAGGAGTAGTTTTAAGTTGTTCTATGAGATCATATTCCTGACCAAGAACTTGTGAAATCCGTGGAGCTTGTGGAAGAATTGGTTGAGGATTAGGAAGAGAAACTAGAGTAACATGAGGAGGATTAGGCTGCCTATTATTTCTTGTGTTATAGGTATGAGCAAATGCATTATAACTCTCTCTAGTCAGTTGCTTAGCATACTCATAAGGGCTCTTAGTAGAATAACCTCCTTACACAGTAATAATAGGTTTCTTAGGAGTGCAAAAAGAATAATTAGCATAACCACCTTGGACCACTAAGATAGGCTTATTTAAAGGTTGAGAATTTTGAGAAGGACAAGCACCTTGGACAGTGAAGAGAGGTTTGTTAGGTGTTTCATTGACATGTATCAAAATAATTGAGGATGGTTTAGAGGAATGAACAAAATTGTTGGAAGAATTTTTGATAGTCTTCTCTAGCACTAAAATATCATCACGGATTAAATCAATTTTAGTAGAGCTACAAGGGTTAGGCATTGATGTTCCAATAGGAAGAGTAATACTAGGAAAGGTCATATCATCCTCTATCATCAAAGGACCTACATGGGGAGTAAACTCTCTAGGAGAAGGATCAACATTACTCTCTAAAGTCTCACTTTTGAGATGGAGATCTTTGAAAAAGATGCTAACCATCTTGTTTTGAACTAGGGTTCCCTTATGAGTAGAACCAAGTTGAGGAGAGGGAGATGCTTTATTTTTAGAGGGAGAATGATTGAGATTCAAGGAAGGTGAGAAACTATCAAGGGATTTTTCAATCTTCATTTCATCCCCTTTGGCTAGGGGTAGAGAATAATCTATACCTTCTTCTAATGGTTCATCCCAAATAGTGAGGTTGTTGAAAGGAATGTTTGAAGTATTGTCAATTTCGGGAGAGGAGATGACATTGTTTATTAATTCCTCATCCTTAGGAGGGAGAGCATCAATAGATGTGTTAAACTCATCCTCTTTCCTCAAAATATGATCCTTAGGGGAGAGAGAATTAAGAAAATTGCTTTTTATTTCATCTTCTTTCTCTAAGGGATGCTTATGGGTAAGACAAACTTTAGGAGAAGGGTAAGCATTTATAATTAATTCATCATCTCTAGTGGGAATTTTGTTGGAAAAGGAAATTCCATCACTAGGAAATGTAGGGATAATGTCATCTTCTTGCCCAAAAAGATCCTCATGAAGGGAGCATTTTTTAGGAGCCACAAAGTCATCAAGGGCATCATCCAACAAAGCATGATCATATCTATTAAAAGGTTTATCTTTTGATTCAAAAGGAGATATCCCTTCATAGAGGGGATCATTGAAAACAACCATGTTACTAGATTTAGTGGAAGAGTTGATAGGAATGTACCCTTGAGAGGAATCATTCGACTTATCTTTCTCATCACAACGAAATGGCATAGTAACAATGTTTATGAGTTTTTGGTAAAATGAAGGTTTGGTATCTTTAGGTTTCAAAAACTCATCTAAAGCTTCATATAACTCATCTAAAGCTTCATATAACTCATAATCATCACAAATATGAACATCTTGCAAATAAAAATCTGACATTTTGAAATAAAAATTGCACACAATGCAAAGAAACAAAACACACTCTTTCTTTTCCTTCTTTTTCTCTTTTTCTTTTTTTTGAAAATGAAACTTAAATGAAACACGCTAAATCTAGATTTAGATCTAACAAATGTAATGGAAGAGAAAGAAATAATAAGATTCACATCGCGTTCACCAAAATGTGTGGGGGAAAATGTGACACTAAGCAAACATACCCTAATCTCACTTTCAATCACACACTTGTGGAATACAAAAGAGCCTAGAGGTATCACACAATTGGCTACTTCTTTTTGTGGAAGAGAGAGCCATGGGATACCTATTAGGATTTCTATTCCTTTGTTGCAAATGATAGATAGAATGATGCAAGTTCAACTATTAACCCTAAAGTGTAAGTACGAACTAGTAACAAGATTGCAGAATTAAGATTAAATAATGGAAAGCTATAAACACAAGGAGAAGACAAGAATGCAGATGTGTACTCGGAGTTAAAATCTAAGTGAAAATGTTCGGGACGAGGGCATGGGTGCCACTGTCCTGATTCTACTCCCGAAACTGCTCCTGAAACTGCTATTTTGCAACCTGAAAAGCTGTTGGAAATGCTGAAACTTGCTTTCTGACAGAAGGACCAGGGTGCCTAGCGCCCCTATCCCAGGGACCAGGGCACCCAGCGCCCCTGTCCTTGCAGGACCAGGGTGCCCCACGCCCCTGTCCTAGCTTTCTGGGCTAGAATTTGGTGTGTTGTTCTGTCTCAGTCCGCTTCCATCGGATCTACAACTTGCGGCGTCACCCAAATCCCGAAACCTGCACTTATATCTGAAAAGGTATGGTGGGCGGCTACATAGGGTTTTGCCTTAGTCAGCCCCCCGCTTTGGTGATTTCCACCTCCACGAATAGCCAGGTTGTATTGTAACAGTAATGTGTGTGCAGACCTTGTGTGTGTGCAAGATCCTAAAATGCAAGTAAGCAAACTAGAGCAACCTAGAAAGTAAACCCTAATTGCTTGCAAATGATAATGTAAATGCTCCAAATCAAGATGCAAAGTGATCTAAAGCATGAATACAAATGATATGATGAAGCTTATGCAAAGACATGAAAACAACATGAAATCATACCCAACCCCAAGGGAGGGGTACAAGCTACTTTAGTTTTCAATAATTCAAACCCTTTAATGGCTGCATTTGTCCACTAAAACTTTACCTTTACACCCCCTTTGATTGTATCTAACATAGGGGCACAAATCTCGCTGAATCCCCTGATGAATTTCTTGTAAAATTGTGCTAAACCATGAAAACTTCTGACATCACTGGTTGTTTTAGGAGTTGGCCAATTGGTTATTGCTACAACTTTAGATTGATCCATTTTCATATTGCCTCCTAATATAACAAAACCAAGATAGACCAATTCTTGCTTCAAGAAATCACACTTTTCTAGATTAGTTGTTAGATGTTCATTAGATAACTTTCTCAAAACAATAGCTAAATGCTTCAGATGCTCTCCCTTAGTTTTACTAAAAATAAGAATATCATCTAAATACACAACAACAAACTTGCCAATGAAATCATGTAAAAATTCATTCATGAGTCTCATGAATGTGCTGGGAGCATTAGAGAGTCCAAATGGCATGACAAGCCACTCATAGAGACCCTTATTCATTTTGAAATCTCTCTTCCATTCATCACCCTCTTTGATTATTATCTGATGGAAACCACTCTTCAAGTCAATCTTACTGAAATATTGTGCACCCCCCAAGCAATCCATCAAATCATCTATCCTATGTATGGGAAATCTGTATCTAATGGTGATCTTGTTTATGGCTCTAGAATCTGTGCAAAGTCTCCATGTTCCACCCTTCTTAGGTGCCAACACTGCAGGTACTGCACAAGGACTAATGCTCTTTCTACTTAGCCCTTGGTCTAATATTTCTTGTATTTGTCTTGCTAATTCTTCATTTTGTTCAGGGGTAATCTTATAGGCTTCCTTATTGGGTAAAGAGGCTCTAGGTATGAAATCAATCTTATGGCTAATGGCTCTAGGAAGTGGTAAGGCTACAAGTGTACCATCACTGATTATTGCGTTGAAGTTATCAAGGATCTGCTGCACCTCATATGGTATCTCAACTTTGTTTAATATCTTTTCTCCCTTGGGTTTCACTATGAGTGCAAATCCCACTCCTTCACTTTCTTCAAGTGTACTTATGAACTCTTTCTCACTCACAATTAAGACATTCTGATTTGCTGACTTGCTGCCCTCTTTCTCATCATTTATGGACTGAATTTTGTATGTAACTCCATTCTTCTAAAAAGAGTAGGAGTTATTTTCCCCATTGTGGATGGCTTTCCTATCAAATTGCCAAGGTCTACCGAGAAGTAGATGGCAAGCATCCATTGGTAGTATGTTACATAGGATCTAATCTTGATATCCTCCTATGGTGAATTCTACCCATGTTTGTTCATTTACAATGACATGCTGCTCTCTATTCAACCATGTGACTGTATAGGGATTTGTGTGTGGGATTCTCTCAAGTTTGAGTTTACCAACTGCTTCTTCTGAGATTATGTTATCTGTGGACCTAGAATCTATGACCACCTTTTATACCTTTCCCATGATTTTGCACTTAATTCTGAACAATGTCCTTCTTTGAGTAGGTTCCTCCTTGATTGGTTCTTTTATCAAAACTCTTCTCATCATCAGACTTTCCCCATCTTCTGATGCTAATCTCACTTCATCACCCTTGCTAGTTGCTGCATTTTCTTGCACATAGTTCACTCTTCTTTCACCCCCCTGTGATGAGGTGGGTTTCTCTGGACATCTATAGGAAGGGTGCCCCAACTTTTGATAGTTGTAGCATTTCATGGTAGAGAAGTAGGACCCTCTTCCTGGTCCATTGGATCTACCTCTACTTGGGTTGCTAGATCCCCTTCCTCTATAGCTGCTCCTGCTATATGAATCCCCACTTTTCTCAATAAGTTTGGATTCTCCTTGGGATCTTTGATCTCCTCTTCTGCCCAAACTTCCTCTATGGCCTCTACCATCTCTACCCCTACCTCTGCCTCTGTTGTTTTGTTCTTTCTTTCTCCTACTTTTCTCTTCCACCTTAAGTGATAGTTGATAACACTTGTGTACTGTTTGCAAGCATAACAAGCTCATCTCTACCTAGATGTTCCATCTCAATCCATTCAAGTACCTTGCCACTTTTATACTCTCATCCTTTACTACCTTGGATCTCATGCACAGTTTTTGAATCTCCTCAGTGTAGCTACTGACATCTAAGTCTTTTTGTCTCAAATTTTGTCTTTTCTTGTGAAGTCAGATCTCATAGTCCTCAGGAAGAGAGGTTTCTCTAATTTTGGCTACCATTGCTTTCTAGGTGGCTATTGGTTGTTTACCTTCTTTCACCCTTTCCTCTTGGATGAACTTCCACCAAGTTAAGGCTGCCCCTCTCAACCTTACTTTTTCTACTTTAACCTTTTGTGCTTCAGTTATTCCATCACATTCAAAATGGTTTTCTAGACCTTCAATCCACTCTATAAGAGCACCTAGATCCATCTTTCCACTAAAAAGAGCCACTCCCTCTAAGTTTTTACCACTCATAGCTCTCAAAGCCTTCAAGAATGGTTCTTGCTCAATAACAAGGTCAGGTATGGGGACCTCATCATCTATTGCCACCATTTTACCCTAATCTCCAACCTTATCATGGACTTCTTTAGTTTTTACTTCTACTTCAGCTAGTTTCATTGCTAACTGGTCCAACCTCTCTCTGAGTGCCCTATTTTCTTCTTCTTTGTCTTCGACCTTCTTGACTAACTCCACATTGGTCACCATGTTTTCTCCTAATGATCCTTTTCTCCTGAATCTTTCGATGGCTCTGATACCACTATGATAGGGAGGATGCTAGAGAAGTGTTCAACAAGGTTAATTGGGTCTTATGGTTCAATTGGTTTCGACAAGACTTGTTTGTGTCTGTCATATATGTTTGCAAATCAATTTGAAGTTTTAATACTAAGCATCTCATGCATAGCTTCCCAAACAAAGTCCCCCTTTGAGTGAGCTCATTCCCTTACTCATCCCGTATTGATTATATCCAACCATTACACTCTTTCCAACACATTCCTCTATCCTTTGGAATTATTCTTATTTTTCTTTTTCATTAAAAGCTCCTCCAAATGGTTTAGGAATCTAGATAAAGGTTTTGTTCAAAAACTTGCTTCATTTTGTTGTTTTGGCTTCCTAGATTCACTTGCTCAAACCCAACTTACTAGGTCTCAAGACCCAAGATTTCTTCACAAGGATGTCACAAAGGTTTCAAGAGGTTTCTCCACTATTTTTAGTTATCCATCAAATATCTCTCCAAACCCAACGAGCTCAAGGTAATCGGGTTCCTTGTTTTGTGTGTGTGAGGCCTAAAAAGGGCTACTTGCCCGTGGAGGGCTAATTGGATGAAATTTGCTTGTAGGAGGCAATGATATCTTACCCCACCATGGGAGTTGACTTGGGACATTCAACCTCCAAACTAATATATTTTCATGGTTTAGGCCACTATCAATGCAAAATGAGGACTGTCCACCATTTATGGCACTTTTGTACGGTTTCAAGAGGGTTTTCAAGCTTGCAATGTTGGATACACAACTCCTTCACAAACCAAGTCCTTAACCTGACTGATAGACTCTGCCACACCTTGGAGAATACTATTAAATAATTTACCACTTGTCATTTTACCAAACACTTAGCATGCTAGCTGTGGAAAGTGACAAAAATAGTCATTTTCACTGTTTTCACTGTCTTTACTACAGAATAGAGGGTTAGAACTTCTAAAATGCCTGCACCATAGCATATATAAACATTTTAATAACAATTTAACTCTACACTAAACAAGTATGGTGAATTATTCATGCGTGGAAGGTTTCAAAGGCAATCTTGATGCCAAAAACCAATATATTTCCCAAAACAGGGAATTTGCTGCCCAACACAAATAGTGACACTTTACAATGACAAATGAGTGTGGTTTGGAGATCCAATCCCTTAAAAATTATTCTAGGATAGGTTCAGACCTTTTTCCATGTTTGTTTCAACACTTGGTGCTTAGAATCCAATTTTTGAGCCTTAAGGAAGAATACCAGCCAAGTTAGACAACTTGCCTAATAAGTGCTCAAATTCACCTTTTCCATCACAACCTTGGCATAAAAGAAACTTATATACATTATATAAATCCATACCAGCTTGACCAAATCCATTTGGTGGGAGCCCAGGCCTAGATTAGTCAAGTTGTGGCATTTTGAAACCCCAAACCCTTGACAGGGCAATGAGCACACCAAATTGAAAGAATTTTGCTTAACCAACTTGCAAATGGAAAACCAATACAATGATCACTTGAATAGAATTGGAAAACCAATATGAAAACTTCCCAAAAGGTACAGTACGGACCAAATGTGCTATAGTATGGACTGCTGCTCTAAAAGAGAGAAAAACACATTAAAAGCCAGAATTTCATATTTTCCGTATATGGAAAACTTAGTCAGTACAATCACCAACCTTTTTCAAGGATAAGGGAGGCCTTTTTATATTCTTTAATGTTATTTATCAAGCCCAATATGGACATGAGGGTTCCACAACTTCATTAACTAGAAATGACCAAAAATAACAACTTTTTCAAGCCCAAATGAGACCATTTGTTGCTCCAAGAGGCTTTTTTTGACAACCTAACCTCAAAAATCTATCTAAACACCTAAGACATGCTTAAAAACACTTAGAAAACATTTTGCAATTCTTTGGAAATCATTTCTAGACCTTTTAGGAAATTTTACACATTTTTGCCCATTTTGGCCTAAAAACCCAAAATTGTCAACTCACATCCTGAAAGGCAAAACTTGGCCTCTTGAGTACAAAATGAGATCAAAACTACTTTAAAAGACACACAAAAACCTTAAAAAACATCATAAACCTAACACAAGACATTACAAATAGGAAAGCATGAAATACTCAAAAAGGAGTGTTTCTACTCAACTAGGTGCTCCTGCACCACAAACTCAGCTTGATGGATGATCTGATTCCAAGCTTGACCATTCTCTTTTGTTAGGCATATAAGTAGGTTCCCAAGTATTATATTAACCACCTCAGTTTGACCATCCTTTTGGGGATGATAGTCTAAACTGAAAGACAAATTAGTGCCTAATCTTTGCCACAAAGTCTTCAAAAAATGACCAATAAACTTTGCATCCCTATCTGACACAATGTTGATAGGTAAACCATGAATCTTAATAACTTCTTTGAAAAACAAGTGAGAAATATGGCTGGCATTATGAGTGACCTTGCATGGAATAAAGTGATCCATCTTACTAAACCTATCTACCATGACATAAATGCTATCAAAACCTAATTTGGTTTTTGACAAACCAACCACAAAGTCCATACTTACACAGTCTCATGGCCGGTTGGGAATAGGTAAAGGATGATAAAGACAAGAATTATAATATGTACCCTTAGCTCTTTGACAAACCATACATTTCTCCACATATCTTCTGATATCTCGTTGCATCTTAGGACAAAAGTAGAATCTTTGGACAAGTTCCAAAGTCTTGTTAAAACCAAAGTGTCCACTCAAACATCCATTATTCTTTTCTTGCATCAATTTTTCCCTCATAGACCTTCTAGGCACACATATCTACCCTCCTTTGAACAAAAGACCATCTTGCAAGGCATAATCTGCATACTCACTATGGAAATGGTTTCCAAATCCTTGGCAAACCTTGTAGGTAGCAACAAAATCTTCATCTTCTTCATAGAAATCCTTGAAGCTATACAGTCCAATACTTTTGAGCTACACTTCTTACACTGTTAGTAACCTCCTACTCAATGCATCAGCTAACTTATTACATTGTCCTTTCTTGTTCTTGATGGTAAAGGTATATGACTGCAAATACTTTACCCATTTAATATGCCCATGGTTTAAATTTTCTTGTGAATTAAGAAAACTAAGAGCTTGATTATCAGTGTAAACCACAAATTCCTTAGGTAGCAAATGATGCCTCTATTTCCTAAGTGATTCGATAAGTGCATACAATTCCAAATCATAGGAGGAATACCTTTTCTTTTCATCGTTAAGTTTCTCACTGAAGAAGGCAATCGGTCTATTGAATTGACTCAAAATTGCTCCAGCTGCTATGTTGCTTGCATCACATTCAATTGTGAAAATTTTGTCAAAGCTTGGTAGGATAAGTACCGGTTGAGTAACCACCTGTGTCTTCAAGAGTTCAAAACCTCTTTGTGCTTCCTTTGTCCATACAAATTTGGTTCTTACACCTCACTTGATTGTCTCAAGCATGGGTACACATATTTCATTGAACCCTCTAATGAACTTTCTATAAAATTGAGCCAAGCCATGGAAACTTCTCACTTCACTTGTTGTCCTCGGTGTAGGCTGACTGTTTATGGCTTCCACCTTAGAGCTATCCATCTTCAAATCACCTCTTGAGACTACAAACCCAAGATACACCAATTCTTGTTTCATAAACTCACATTTCTCTAAATTGATGGTTAGTTTTTCATCACATAGTTTACACAAGACAATTTCTATATGCTAAGATACTCATCTTTAAACTTGCTAAAAAATAAGATGTCATCTAAGTAAACAACAACAAATTTACCAATGTAGTCCTTGATTACTTCATTCATGAGTCTCATGAATGTGCTAGGGGAATTTGTGAGTCCAAATGGCATAACAAGACCCAAAAGCTAAAGACCAAAAACAAGACCTCAAGTCAACTAGAAAAAGAGACCTCGATATCAAAATGTCTCAAGAACTAATATCCCTCTTGAAAATTCCATCTCACAAACACAAATGATCACATCAAAGAGAAAAGCAAGCATCATCCATAAACTATTAATAGAAAAACTATGAGTTCATGGGAGGAAGAAGAGAGTGCATGAATACACGCTAGATGTGTTTATCTAGGTGATCCATGAGAATAATTATGAGAGAGGACATGGACTACTCAACCCTAGATGTTTTATCTAGGTGATCCATGTAGGGAGGAGAGTAAGAATAGTCTAGTTGTTTTTAGCTAGTTCCACCCATCCTCGTGCATGTGTGCAAGTGATGTCTAGTTTGAAGTGTATAGCACCCCATGTAAGAGTCTTTGTTCTATTTTTAAGTGTGTTTCAACCTTTTTAAGACATTTAATGTAAATGCAAATCCGAAGCGGAGATTGTGTGTGTGAAAATGTGTAAATGCTAAGTGGCAGATACATGCCTATTTTTCGAGGTCATCCCATTTAAGACTATTTTATTTGGTGATGTGTAACCCCATATATCAAATGCTCCATCTAGTTTCAAGTGTGAAGCATCTCTCTATAAGATTTTTTGCTCTAGTTCTGATAATGAACACCCTGTTTGAGACATGCAAAAATGATATGCAAGAGTTATAGTATAATATGGTACAAGGGGAGCGATGTGGGTGCCCCCCTTAACATGCCAACATAGTTTTATGTTGACGTCTTAAGGAACCTTAAAAACAAGGATACCCTACCTTAAAAACTAAAGAAATATACTTTAAGCAACAATGTCATAAACCCAAGCTATAGAGGGAATACTCTTGAAGAAAGGATAAGATAATTGAAAAAGAGATATCTTGCAAGAAGTGTAAAGGAGATCCTTTTAGGAGAAGAGATCTTTTCTCAAAAGACATCTACCTCTAAGAGGAGATATCTAAAACAAACATAAAATATTCTACCAAAAGAAAGGAAGAAGAATAAGAAAAATTAGCTTCCTCTTATTGCTAGGCAAAAAGGATTCTTGATGAAGGATGACACGCTTTTGACCCTATGTGGGGGTGGTAAGTTTATGATAGATATACATTACCAAGTGAAGAAGAGGTTGTAGCCAAGAAATTGAATCTTGTACAAGAGAGAATCCTTGAGAAAAAAATAACTTCAAACAAGGAATAAAACCCAATCATGAGAAAACACCACTCCACTAAGGAAAGTAGATCCTTAGAGAGGAGAGAGAGAGGGGAGGAGAAATCAATCATTGTCCATCAAATGTAATTACAATGAGAGCAATTACATAATCTTTGAAGGAGATAATAAGCATAAGGAAGTACACAATAAACTCACATGAATAAATATCTAATGCAAGAAAAGACATTAGTTTATGTAAAATGCATCTCAAAAAAGTGGTAATCTTCAAAGAGAGATAGAGAAAGAAAGATCACATACTCCCCCGAGGAGGGAATAATCATAAGAGACATACCATTGTAATAAAGGACATCAACACATGAAAAATACAACCCCTAAAAGGAATAGTGATACATTAGATATAAGGAGAGAGGTAGAAAATTCCATCCTTACCCCCAAGAAAGTGTACAAAGAGGAAAATTGTGTACATCTTCTAAAGAGAGGCTATTCATAAGAGACAGACCATTTCAAACAAAGAATAGGTCCTAACCAAGGAACATACACATTCTCGCATGAAGGATAACTCTATGAAATAAATGGAATAAAGTGATGAATAACACCACACCAAACAAGAGGTAATTTTCAAAGAGAAAGAAAGGGGAAGAAGAAGGTTCACAAAAGTTCCCTAAGGAGAGATTATTCATAATAGATGCACCATTTCAAGCAAGGAATAAAGTCATGTGTTTCTATTTGGCCACCATGAGACATTTCAAGTTCCATGATATATTTATATGTAATAAGGTCTTGAAAGACAATTCTTTACGTAATAAGGTCCATGATACCATTATTTAATGTTTGAGTTTAATTTGTAGTTATGGTTGTCCCAATGTTGACAAGAAATTGTCAAAATTGTTAATATTGGGTAAATAGGTACTAATGTGTCAAGTGAAGGGTTTTATCATGTATGAGGGTCTATTGGACCTCCTTAATACTATTTTTAATTTTATAGAGTCATGGTGATATTAGTTCTGGTCTATTACTAGTTTTGATCAAAGTTGTCATTATTGACAAAAGGTTGTCAATGCATTATTGTTGCAAAAAGTGTATGAAAGGTGGTTTAATGGTAGTTAACTTTAAAATGTTAGTTATGAATGTTGGAGGGAAGGTAAAAAATATATATATATATATATATACCTCTATTTGATAGACCAAAGGGTCGGTTGGATGATGTAATCAAGAACAATAAATGAAAATTTAAGTTTTACCCTGCATTTTCTGAGATTTTCAACATTGCAGTCTACTATTTTATATTTTTCTCTATGAAATAATTATCTCAAGAATTAGTAATTTATTGGATGTGAAAGGGGCTTGAATCCCCTCTATTTTTTCATTGGTTACATTTACTTTTATTCTAGTTTGAGCAAGTTATCACAGTTTTGGTAAAAATTGTCATAAATCTGCCTAGGGTTTACAGCAATACAACTAAAACGTAAAACCTCACTTTCCACCCTTGAAAATGCCCACAAATGGGTGGACATTGGTATTTTATTTTTTTCTTTCATGTTGTAATGGTTTCATGGCCCCATAATGATTCTGACACATGCTAAGAGTGACACAATATCTAAGTTTTGTGTCTCATACTAAAAATAGCAGCAAGTTGGTGATGTGTGGATTGATATAAGTGGAAGATTGGGCTCACAGAGTTTAGGTGAAATCTTGGAGACGTGTCAGGGATTAGTGAAGACACTAATCAAGTTTTTGTGTCCCTTGATTGGTTGAAATACTCACTATTTTTACGACTGTCCTAAAACTGGGTATGTTATTGTCCTAATGAACTCGTAGACTGAGATTTTGAGAATATGACACAATGGATTGGTTTGGTGAGTGGATGGAACTTGGGGAAGGTGTGTGGGAGTCCTTAGTGACCTTTGAAGGTGATAGGAATCTCTAGAGAGAGGAAGTGGCTCAGATTATTATGACTGTCCTAATTTCTTGTGACTGTCACATAGTGATAACTTTAAGAAACCCCCCTTAAGAAAAGATAATTTATTTATTTTGTATAAAAATAATAGTTTTTATTGGTGAATCTTTCATTTTTTAATAGAAAAATATTAATTTTATTGGCGAATTTTTTTACATCAAAATTCTTTGGTAGAAAATCTTGGAAAATCTTTAAAAATAATATGAGTATACATTATTTACTATTGAAAATATTTTCATTTAAAAAATAAATTCTTATAGAAAGTAGAGGCCGAAGGTGGAAATAATTAATGATTTTAAAGGGTAGACACTACTCTATTTAGTTACTACCATTAATTCAAATTAATCTAATAGCCCTCTTTGTATTTTGTTAGATAAAATATACTTAAAATTTGTAATACTCATGGGGCCTAAAATTGTTTTTATAGCATTGATTTCCATTGAGGTCAATGGTTGAAAAGTAGCTCAACCCCCATGAGAATTACAACTTGTAGTAAAATTTAACGGATTGAATGCAATTATGGTCATTAGATTATATTTTGAATCAGTGCTAGTAACTAAAGATTGTTGATAAAACCCTAAAGTAACTAATAATTATGATGTATTATTGGTGAATTAATTTAATTTTTTACAATAAATTATAAAATTTGGCGAATTTGATCTAATCATGTATCGAATACTTTGGTGAATCTTTGAGTTCAAAAATTTAATAAAATAAACTCTCATAATTTAAATAAGACTACAATCAAATTTTATAAAAATGTGGCAATTTAGGTCACCTTAAAACTTGAACAATTAGCCAAATTTTGATTTTAAAATTTTAAAAGATAGCCAATTGGCAAATATTAGCCACTAAAAAAAACATTGTTGTCACAATGAGACAATGTTGGTACAATAGGTTTTCTTTATGACCTTTGGGGTGGATTGGAGCGTGAAGAACAATGGGTTTTTCATGAAGAGGAGTCTCCATAGAGTTGTATTTAATTCCCTTGGGTTGGTGCATATCTACTTGGCATTGTGATTTGTACTTATGGATGAGTTGGAGCCCTAGTTGGAGATAGGCTTGTGTGAGTAGGTTTTTGAGGGTTTGGTGTGGTCTAGTTGTGGGAGAGTTCCAAACTGACCTTGAGAAAGTTAAAATAACTTATTCTAATGTATTCCAATGGTTCTCCAAGGGTTGGGAGGAATGAGTTCACTTTTGGGATGTTGAAGCCATATGAGCACCTAGTAACCTTTTCAGTCTCATGTAGTTTTGTGTAGAGTAATCACCTATTTGAATAGGTGAGTTGGCTGAAAGATATCCCCTAGGTTGTGTGTGTTGGATTCTTCGAATCAGTCTGATCCAAGAAAAAAATATGTGCTTGCATGAATAATAATTTATGAATGCAAGAAAGGACATCAAGTTATGAATAATGCAACCACAAAGAAAATAGTGGAACTTTTAGGAACAAGAGAAAAAGAGGGAAAATCATGTTTCTATCCCAAGATATTTCCAATTAAAGAAAAACCACCCCTAATGAAAAAGAGCCCCAAGTTAGGGTAACTTCTTATGTCATAGGGTGAGGAGCAACAAGAGGGTGAAAAGGAGTGCTAAGGCACTACCTTGTAACCTAGAAAGAGAGAAATATTTGTTGAAGGATACATATGAACATGACCATATTGTTCTTGAACAAATTATTTAAATTCTTTGCACTTTCCAAGAGAATGATAATAACAATTATGAAAAGGACAATGTAAATTATCTTTCTTATGCTTATAATTGTAATTAGGTCTAATGAAAGGAAAATAAATATTCCTATCATACTTCAATATCCAAAAGATTCTAGTTGCTAATATTTCTTGATTATTAATAAATGTAGGTTTATTCTTTTGAGATTGAGGACAAGAGTTGTTATTAGAAAAGGAGGGATTGTCATTCATGCTTCTGATAGTTCCATTAGCAACTAACTTTTGTATGCCTTCTTGAAAACCTATATAATCACTAGAATCTTGATCATGAGTTCGATGATGTTGGAAATATGAAGGAATTGATTATGTGTTGTCATTGATGTCAACACTATGCTACAGGTGGACATGGTTCTGTCCCAATTGGACCTATTCTGATTTGTCTAGATTTTGGCTGAGGTTTTCAAAGATTTTAATCCGCTATGATCATATTGTTGGATTTAGTTTTGGATGGTTATACAGGATGATTATATTTTTGTCATATATAGTTGGTTCATGATTTGGTGCTTCGGAAGCTATCATTTGTGTTCTATCTTGCTAGTTGATATTCTTGGTACTGGTTGATAGTATCGGTTGGTGATATTTGATGAAATGGTTTATTGGTTTTGGTTTGGCTTGTAGAAATGGTTCTTAATGTGTTGAAGGTTTTCTTGATCATTTCCTAATTGTTTGGTGGATTCGTATTGGCTTGCGTGATGATTTGGGGATCCTATTTGGGTTTGGTTGGTTATTTTTTGTTATTAACACTGAGGGTTTCTACCGGTTGGTGAAACCTATTGAATTTGGTCTTGGTGCAATTTACATTGGTTATAATTGTATGGGAATTTGAATTAGGTCCATGCTATATAATGCAAATCATAATATTGGTTCGGTGGTATTGTATGATGTAGTTTATGTAATTATGAGTTATGGGTTTAGGGTTTAGCCAACCTTGTTTATCAAGGCTGATGATATATATATATATAGGTAATATATTCAAGTAATTTGTATGATATGGTATAATTATGTCTGTATTATTAGAGAGAGGTTTATGTGCGAACAAAGATATATCATTCAGCAAAGGGTTTGTGGAAAGTTTGGTGTTGCAGGGAAGACATTTGTGCTTACTCGAAACTGTATAAAGCATTAGGAGATGCTATCTTCATATTTCATTTCCTTTGAATTGTAGTTTGATGTTTATGTAAGTCAGTGATACCTTCCTTTTGTGATGAGCAATGCGCTCTAGGCTGTTGGCCTAATTTGAAGTGCAATCCCCATTGTAATATTTCACATACTAATGCAGAAGAATTATTTGACTATGGGTAGGGTTTCCCATAGTGGTTTTTCCCTTAACCTAGTTTTCCACATCTAAAATATTGCTGTTGTGTGTTGTGTATTTTTATGCTTTATCTTTCACTATGCTATTGCTATATTGCTCTGGTAAAAAGTTTATAATTTGTATTAATTGTTTAACTTCTAGAAAAATGATTCACCCCCCCTCTTAGTTTTCTTTTGCTTCATTCTAACTATTGGAATCAAAACTTGTTAACAATTGGTATCAGAGCGAGGTCCTCTCTACAGAATCTTAAGTACTTGAGGAGATCCAATGGCATCAAGTTCTATATTTAATCCCTATGAGAAGGAGAGTCCTAGATTTGATGGTACAAATTACAAATTATTGAAGGAGAAAATGAAGATTGATCTGAGATGTCTTGGAGCTGATGTTTGGCAGATAGTAGAAATAGGGTATAGACCTCATGATACTAATTCTGGAACTCCAGCACCTCCTAATGAATAGAAAAGAGTTGATAATGATGTCAGAGAAAAAGAAGAATTGTTAAGTGCCCTATCTGATGAGAAATTGTTGAGTGTCATAGAGTTGGAAAATGCAAAGCAGATCTGGTTGAAGCTTGAAACTCTATATGAAGGTGACCAAGCAGTAAACATTACAAAACTTGAAGGTTTCTGGGTGAGATATGAAAATTTGAAAATGGAAGAAGATCTGAAGATAAATACTTTCATGGATAGATTGAATGAGATTGTCATGGGAATCAAATGCTATCGTGGAACAATTAATGAAGATGAGATTGTTTCAGAAATTATAAGAGTTATACCTCCGACTTACAAGATGAACGCTACTACAATAAATGAACTTTGAACAATTTCAAATACCCATGTTACCAGATATTCATTACTCGGGAAGTTGATTAATTTTGAACTTGAGGAGCTTGGAGATCAGAATGCTACTAAAACAAAGACTCCATTTAAAGCATTTGCCTTCGGTAAGCAGAAGATAGATTGGAAAGAGTTATATGTTAAAGAGTTGGAAGACATTGAAAGAGAAGACAAAGAACTTGAAGAGTTGGAAGCTATAATTGCTAGAAGAATCCCTAAAGGACCAGTTGGAAGTAAGTATGAAGGAAAAGTTCCCTTTAAATGTTTTTCATGCAATAAGATTGGTCATTTTGCTTCTAGATGTCCTGAAAGAGATTCTAGGAATCATGAAATATTTATGAGGAATTATAAGCCTAGTCCGGAATATCATATCAAACCTAGATATAGAAGGAATAAGGATAAATCATGTTACTATGTTGGTGATGATAATTTGGGTATTATTGATGATTTTGATGATGATGAACCTATAAATGGATCTATTAATGGAAGCTTAAGAAAATATTGGGTCTTTATTTCTATCAAGGATGAATCTTTGGAACCTATCAATGATAGAACTCATATTAAGAAGAAGGCACTAGCTACTAAAATTGAAGAGAATGATGAATGGGTTATAGACAGTGGTTGCTCACATCACATGACCGGTGATAAGAGGAAATTCCTAACTCTAGAAGAATTTGATGGTGGACTAGTCAAATTTGGAGACAAGGCATGCAGATCTAAGGCAAAGGAACAATATTCTTGGATATTAAGACTAATACTGACAATATTTATTATGTTGAAGGTTTGAAGCATAATATTTTGAGTGTAGGTCAAATGGTGGATACAAGATTTAATTTGCAATTCAAGGATGGAAAATGCAACATTTTCAATAGAACTGGATTGGAAATTGCATCCGAAACTCAAACCAAAGGAAATATATTTCATTTGAACTACAGTGAGAATGTCTGCTTGATTTCTTAGATTGATGAAAGTTGGCTATGGAAAAAAATGATGTGTTACGTGAATTTTGATTACATAGTGAAGATCAGTTCAACCCAGGCTGTTAGAGATTTTCCCAAGATTATCAAGCCTCATAATCTAGTATGTAGAGAATGTCAAATGGGTAAGCGAGTTAGAACTTCTTTCAAAAGAATACATGATAGATCTATTGAAATTCTTAATCTTATTCATACTGACCTGTGTGGACTAGTAAGGACTAAAATTTTTCAAGGTGATACATACTTTATGTTTCCTATTGATGATTTGGGTTGCATTTTTGAAAGAAAAATCAGAATCTCTTAAGAAATTCAAAAATTTTAAATCTTTGGCTGAGATAGAAATAGGATTGAAGATAAAATGCTTAAGATAAGATCAAGGTAGTGAATTTAGATCCGATGAGTTTAACAATTTTTGTGAGAAGCATGAAATTATAAGGCAATTATCTGCACCTAGAACTCCATAGAAGAATGGAATAGTGGAAAGGAAGAACATAACTATCTTAGATCCTGCAAGGACAATGATGATGATGGAAGCCAAATGGTTTGATATTTATTGGAGAGAAGTTTTCAATATTGCAGTATACACTTTCAATAGAGTACACATAAAAGGTGATATCGGTAAGACTCCTTATGAATTATGGTTTGGTCATACTCCTACTATCAAATATTTCATAATTTTTGGAAATAAATGTTCTATCACAAGAGATGATGCATTAGGGAAATTTGATCCTAAATGTGATGAAGGAATATATTTGGGTTATTCTACTAAGAGTAAGGCATATAGATGTTATAACGAAAGATTGGAAAGCATAAATGTCAAAGTGGATGAGCAAGGCAATAATTAGATCAGATCATATGATTATGGACCGAAAGATCAAATTGTAAGATCAAAACCGGTTGTGCAAGAATTAGTTCAGAGTATTGATCCAGTTTCTCTAGTAACATCAGAAAATTTCACAATAACTGGTCAATAGCATAAAGAGTCAGAAATTCAAGATAATCCAAAGACTCCTGGGTATTTAAAGTTGAATCATTCTGAAGAGAAAATCATTGGAGATAAGAGGAAAGGTGTGATGACAAGAAGAAGGTTAGTTGCTGAAGAGCTATTTTTAATTTGTCAAATTGAATTGGAATCATTTATTGAAGCATGTAAAGATGAGAATTGGATGAAAGCAATGGAAGATGAATTGAATCAGATAAAAAAGAATAACACATGAGAATTGGTTCCTTGGTCTAAAGATTAAAATGTCATTGAAACTAAATGGGTTTTCATAAATGAACTAAATGAAGAAGGTCAAGTTGTAAGAAACAAAGCTAGATTGTTTTGCAAAGGTTACTCACCAAAAGGAGGAACTGATTATGATGAAACCTATTCTCTGTTTACAAGGATTGAAGTTGTAAGACTATTTCTTGCCTATGCTGCACACAAGAACTACAAGGTATATCAAATAGATGTCAAATGTGGCTTTCCAAATGAAGATCTTGAAGAAGAAGTCTACATTGAGAAGCCTGATGGATTTACATTATCAAAGGACAAGGACATGGTTTACAAATTGAAGAAATCTTTATATGGATTGAAACAAGCCCCTAGAGCCTGGTATGCTAGATTGGATAAATATCTTTCAAATCTTGGTTTTAGCAAAGGTAATGCTGATAGTAACTTATATTATAAGATTGAGAATGATGACATACTTATCATTGAAGTCTTTGTTGATGATATCATTTTTTGAGGAGAAGAAAGTTTATACATGAGATTTGTCGATGACATGAAGAATGAATTTGAAATGTCAATGATTGGAGAGATGAAATTTTTCTTAGGTTTGGAAATTACTTAAACTGATAAAAGTATTTTCATTTGTCAAACCAAATATGTGAAAGAATTGTTAAATAAATTTGGACTTGAAAACTCAAAACCTGTTGGAACCCCTATGATAACTGGTTGTAAATTGTCAAAGGAAGATGAATATCCTAGAGTTAACTCATCTAGATACAAATAAATGATTCGTGGATTACTGTACTTAACTCAAACTAGACCGGATATAATGAATGTTGTATTCGTTGTTCTAGATTCGAGTCTGGTCCAAGAGAAAGTCATGATATTATTGTTAAAAGAATATTCATATATTTGGTAGGAACAACATATTATGGG
Source organism: Cryptomeria japonica (assembly GCF_030272615.1). NCBI lineage: Eukaryota > Viridiplantae > Streptophyta > Pinopsida > Cupressales > Cupressaceae > Cryptomeria > Cryptomeria japonica. Next base: position 798,814,545 of record NC_081414.1, on the reverse strand, counting down.
TTATGGTATCCAAAGGATGATGATTTCAGATTATGTGCTTCTATAGACTCTGATTGGGCAGAAGATATTGATCACCGAAAGAGCATTGCAGCTGGTGCATTCTTTCTCGGGAAGAAATTGGTCTCATGGTTATATGAATAGATTTACAACCTAATATGACAATATGAATTTTGATAAATTGATTTTTATGGAACACGGTCATTGCATTTGATAATTTTCCATTTAGGTTTTTAGGTTCTCGATAAAATGATAGGTTTAGATTTGACACAAAATGCTCTAACAAATTAGTTACCTCCTAGATCAAGTAACTCTATCAATACTTCAAGTCCTTGTAAATCTAGGAAAGCATAACAAAGTTTAACAAAATACAATCTAAAGTTGACTTTCCCTGATACATCAAATAGAATCACAAGGTCCTTAAGATCCAAAAAATACACCAAAAAAAGGTTCAATCCTCATGATATGCCTTAAGTCTAGGAAGGAATTTACAAAACTAGAGCTCTAATAGTATGCAAGATTTAATGGTAAACTCCCAATGCCCTAAGATCAAATATTTTTGAGAAAAATAATTTTCCACAAGAGAGAATGAAAACAATATCTTGTTTGATTAGGATGTTTGAATAAGTTGCCTTGTTTAGTATGACAAAGTTGAGACATATGATTAGACAAGACTATGTCATGTGTCTTAATCCTATATTATGATACATCTAAAATTTCAATTATTAAATGACCTAGGTAACTAAAAGCAAATGTCAAAATATTATGACAACTAACACCTTGTATGACCTAAGTATGAGAATAGGACCCACTAATGAACTATTTGGATAAAATACATTATTAACATCAACAATAGAATTTGATTTTTTATAAGCATAATATTATAATGATACAATTGCTTTTTATCAAATAAAACTATTTATAATAAAATTAATTATACAATTATGTTAAGATATCATTAAAATTATCTTTTATTTATAGTAAAATAATTTCAAAAAGTTCTAAGCGGAATGAAGATTTAGAAATGAATTGGTAAATATATAATAACAATAATATTATATTTATTAAGTGATAAATATAAATAAATAATAATTATATTATATAAAATAAAATAAATATTATATCTACAATTACATCAATTAAAAAGAGTTAAATATTTAATATTTATAATAGTGAAGTCATGAATGTGAGATTTTAACAGATTGCTTTTGAAATTTTGAACTTTATAATTTATATAAATGAGTTTTATTGAAAGTGAATGGATAAATTTATTTGAATTTTATAAGAGTCAATTTTTATATATGAAATTTTTTAGGCCTTTTTTAATATTTTCTATATTTAAAAATAAATGTTTATTTTCACTTTTTTTATTCTTTATTTTTTAAGATATAATTAATAAAATTAAGTAGATAGGGATTGATATCACACTATTAAAAGAATAAAATAAAACTTATATTCAATAATCTTTAATGAGATTTGATTTTCTATAGTTAAAATAAGATTTAAAAAAAAAATCAAACTATTACATTATAAGAATTATCATTCATAATTTATTCAAATTAATCAATGTTAGGAAGAATAAATTACAATATGGATTTCAATGAGCCTATTAGGAATCAATTATTTCTTAGTGCAAGGCTCCAACATCAAAAGGGATGAGACCTAGATCATACCCTAGCAAATTTGGCTAGATACCAAAGACTGATCTTCACTAAAAAAAAAACATATTCTATCTTTATGAAAAAAAATTAAATCATTATGTATTTTGATACAAAATATTTAAAACAATATATTTTTTTGATATATGCTTCTAGATTCTGTGTATGAGTTTCTTGCATCAACATTTCAAATCACATAGATTAATGTAAGTGGGGAGGGGCTCTAATCCATTATAGATTAGACAATAATCCTGTATTGATACTTTTTACAATTTGCTAATAATTTAAATTTTTAGTGTCATATGTTAAATTATATATTATATATTATTTAAATATATTAATATATATATATAGTTAATTTATTAATATATTAATAAAGGTTTTTTATTAGTGTAAGTGGGGAGGGGCTCTAATCCATTATAGATTAGACAAAAATCCTATATTAATAGTTTTTACAATTTGCTAATAATTTAAATTTTTAGTGTCATATGTTAAATTATATATTAGATATTATTTGAATATATTAATATATTCAAATATAGTTTAATTCAAATTATATATAAATAATCTAATATATTAAACTCATAATAATATATTTATACTACTTAATATTTAAACAAGTACATAGACTATCTACACAACAAATATTATTATTACAGTATTATAAAAACAAATACTACTCACTACATAACACTTGTTATTTAATATTTTTATTAATTTTTTATTTATGTATAACTTTTAATTATTCATATTTTAATCTATTTTAATTATTCATACACATATAGCGATTTCATTGAGGTGAATAGAAGAAAGAATCAATTATGTGCGATGCGGATGTAGGGCTCATCATTTTTTCTTCAACAGGGAAGCTCTTCGAGTACTCCAATTCTAGTGTCATCGTAGCTTGAACCCATTGATGCTTCTTGTATGGCAAGGATGTATTGAGCTGGAGTTAAGGTTCTTGCATGCATCGGTATCTGAATATGTCAACACGCTTCCATAGCACCACATTGATCACCTCAGATGAAAGATCTAGAAGATGCGTCGAAGGAGAAATCACCGAAAATAGCTACTAGGGTTTTAGCTGTAAATTTCAGTGCTCGAAATTACAAGGGAGTGCTCGAAGCTTGCGATGGTCTGGTAGTTGAGATAACAAAAGATAAGCTCCACAAGATAAGCTTTGTATAATAGCCTTTCTTAATGACCTCAATCATTATAAAGACTTAATTTTAGTGCAGGAAGGAATAATATATTTGGAATTTGTAGATCTGAGTTAATTTTTCACATAAACAAAGTGTGGGAATCGAAAGGGCAACCTTGGCATTTAGATCGATTACAATACTTCTATGAATCTAGCTAAGTCAGTAGATCCCAACAGTCCAGCACCATCTTTAGGAGATACAGTCATCTTGACACTATGAAGAAATAGATTAGGATAGCAAATACTCCATCCATTGCAGATCTAAGTTGCAATCTTATTCTGAGTGTAGATCCGAATCAAGACACCTGGAACCCGCCCGAACCTGGAGGTAGTCAACACCACCCGAAGGTCTGCAATATGGAAGCAAAGTATTGAGGGTACAGATTATGTTTAATAGCATCATGAGGATCGTAGTTCACTATTTATTCATAGCAGTCTAGAGGGTTTGAAGGCCACAGTTTCAGTCATTGAAAATAAAGGTCGTAATCTATAAGATCAAGAGTTTATTGTTGTTAATACAGTGATTGGATATGGTTGATAGAGGATATTTGGGTTCATGGGTGGATGTGGGCTGGGAAGACCCACCTCATGTTCCGCAGTGGGTCTACACGAACGGCGGATGGAAGGACATGGTGATACAGGTAAACCAGAGTGGAAATAACAAGGTTTTTTGACCAGTTTCAAAATACTTTCAAGGCTTCTTTGGGAATAGACAAAGTGTGGCATGGAGGTAGAATAACAATGGAAGGAGATTCACTCAAGGGTGTTTTAATAATGGTGCGAATCAAGGGAATTCTGAGAAGCAATTCAAAGGCTTTTCGAGGAAATGGTCTTTGGATCTAGGCAATCAGCGAACTTTTGCTAGGGTTGTTGGCTTGGCAAATAAGGAGACTGCCGCTAGGGTTTCTGTTTCTTCACAGCAGGTAGGAAATAAGGTATATGTGAACTTCAAGGAAGCTAGTCTAGAAAAGGTAAGTAAGATACGTTCTGATCCTATTCTATTGGGGGTTTCTTCATCACAGGTTTGGGCTCCTATTCTGATCCTAAAATTGGAAATATGATTGGAAATTTTTTAACATCTAAAATAGACTTTGTGGATGGGGAGATTCTGGTAAAAATTTGTGTTCTTATTAACCCTAACAATGTTTTCCCCCATACTTTTAATATCAAGTCTCATGATGGTATTTGGCACCAGTTAATTGAGAAATTAGATATGAAGCTTTTTAAGTCTCCTTTACTTTTGGATGCTCTGTTACTTATGGATTTTAAGAAAAACCAACAGGTTGTTGGCTCTGTCCCTAAATCCCTTAATAAAGATAGTTTGTCAGCATGACCTTCAGTTGAAGGATGTGGAAATTTCTCTTCACATAAATTGGTAGAAACAGGTCACATTAATAATTCATTGTGTCGTAGTTCTGGGAAACCCAATGTTCACACTTCGGGTTCGGTCTCACTTTCGTCTTTACTGAAGACATTTTCTAATAACAGGGGTATAGTGGATGGTAATCCCTCGATGAATGGACTAGATCATCCATTGATGATAGAATGCCCTAAGATGCCAAATAATCACACAAAGGGCAAGGGCAACAATTTATCTTCATGCACTCAAAAGGAGGTTTTCGATTCTTCAAAGCATGTGAATTTAGATAAAAATGCAGTGGTTGATAGGGAAACTATTAAAAAGGTACCTGCCATAGGTTTTCCTAATGATGCTTCTTTAGTTAAGGAAATTAAGAATTTGGTGTCTAATAATTCCCCTCTGAATGTTGAAATTAATATGGCTAATGAATCTTCCATAGGGAATAGTAATCCATCAGAGGTTGTCCCTATTATTATGCCAAATGAGAATCTAGTTCAGTAAGTAAATGATATTTTTAACATTCATGCACATCAAATGGATGAGGGTATTACTGATAGAGTTGTTTGTTCGATTGAGGATAATTTGGGGGGTATAAACTCGAACCTTCTAATTTCTACATCTGCTAATCCTTTTGCAATTTTGGCTACAACAGAGTTGGGTTTTGAAAATAATCCATTTATCCTGGCTTCTCCAAAGTCATGCAAGAGTTTACCAATTGTCCAAACAACTCCGGTTTTTTCACCATCAATGGTTTCTTCTAGGAGAGGTAGGCCTCCAAATAATCTTAAGACTCAAATGGAAATTGATGCTAGAATTCAAAAGACTTTGTCCCTTTCTCCTGCTGGTGGGCAAGGGAGGCATTCGGTCTCTCTTGGTAGGCCTAAGAAAACATGCCTAACTCCAGTAAGTGTAAAAAGAAAGAGGAGTAAAATATTTGTGACTAGTCCTCCTGTGACAAGATCAGGGGCTGTGAAATGTAATTTGCAAGGTTGCTTTGGGGAAAGCAAAAATTCTCCAATTAATGGGAAGAGGGGAGCTTCGGCCTCCCCTCGAGGACAATGAGAATTATTTCTTGGAATGTTAGGGGCTTAAATGCCCCTAACAAGAGACTCTTAATTAAGTCCCAGATGGACTTAATTAAGTGTGATATTTTTATGTTGCAAGAAACAAAGTTGTCAAAGGAGTCTACTGATTTGGTTTTTTCATCTTGGAGAAGGTGGAATTTTCTTTCTTCTCTAGCTTGTGGTGCTTCAGGAGGTTTGGCAATGCTTTGGAATAATTATAATATTGAGGTACAGTTAGTGGCATCTGCTACAAATTGGATATTGGCTTTAGTTATAATCAAGATTTCGAAGGTTAAATTCTAGCTTTTTAACATTTATGCTCCATCAAGTATTCAAGGGAAGAGTAAGTTATGGGGTGAATTAAAGAGGATTTCTTCTCCCTTAAAACATGGTTCCTTTATTATCTTCGAGGGTGATTTTAATGCTATCACTGATTTAGATGAGAAAAGATGAGGTGTTTTCCCTAATAAAAGGATTATGGATGACTTTGGGGATTTCATTTCTGATATGAGCCTTTTTTATTGTAAGTCTCAGAATGGAGTTTTCACATGGACAAACATGAGAAGGATTTTTCTCAGATTGCTGAGAGATTAGATCAGTTTTTGTTATCTGAGAATTGGATTGATTCAGATTTTCAATTCTTTTCCTCTATTCTACCGGTCCTGGGTTCTGATCATTTTCCAATTTCCCTTTCAGTTATTGAGGATAAGATTTGTTTTAAGTCTCCATTTAAATTTGAGCCCATGTGGTTTAGGGATTCTTCCTTTTTTCCTCTACTTATGAAATGGTGGAATTCTGCTCCTTTTTGTTCTGGGTCTCGTATGTTTCAGATTGCTAAGAAGTTAAGTTATTTGAAATTGAATACCAGGGAATGGAATATCTTGCATTTTAAGAACATTTTTCAGTAGAAACAAAGGATTCAAGATATGATTGAGTGTCTTAATACTCATGTGCTTCAACATGGTATGGTGCCACAAGTTTTTGATGAATTGAAGTCACTAAAATTACAACTTGAGGAGGTGTTAGCTAGAGAGGAAATCTGCTGGAGACAAAATCTAGAGAGTTATGGCTTTCAGATGGTGACAGGAACACAAAAAATTTTCATTCTTCAACTAAGATTAAAATATTTAAGAATAGAATATCTTGTATTCAATGTCAAAATGGGAATTTATTGACAGAGCCAGAGGACATTTCTTCAAAGGCGGTTAAGTTTTTTAAGTCATTATTATCTTCAGAAAATGGAAATTTCAGCAATGATATTATATCTAATATTCCTCCGTTAGTATCTTTGGAAGACAATAAGATGTTGATGTCTCCCTTTTCCATAGAAGAAGTTAAGAGTGTTGTCTTTTCCATGAAGCCAGATAAAGCTCCAAGACCAGATGGTTTTACTCCTTAATTTTTTTAGAAATGTTGGGATTTTGTCGGAAATGATGTTTTATTGGCTCTCGAGGAAGCTAGGAGAAATAGATCTATTTTAAAAGAACTTAATACTACAATGATTGCAATTATTCCTAAAAAGGAGGATACTAAGACTTTTGCTGACTTCCGCCCCATTGCTTTATGTAACACTTTGTATAAGATATTTACGAAGGCAATTTCCCTTAGGTTGGCAAAAATTCTACCTAGAATCATTTCATTGGAGCAAGGTAGTTTTGTTCCCAGAAGGGAGATGATAGAGGGTGCAATTGTAGCACATGAGGTGTTGCATTCTATTTCCACCCAAATAACCCCGGCCATGATACTTAAACTAGACATGATGAAGGCTTATGATAGAGTAGAGTGGGGGGCTTTATGTGTTGTTCTTGAGAAGTTAGGTTTTTCCAAGGCTTGGGTCAAATGGATTCGTGCATGTATTTCTTCTGCAAGATTCTCGATTTTAATTAATGGTTGTCCTTATGGTTTTTTCACTTCCTCTAGGGGTTTGAGATAGGGAGATCCCCTTTCTCCCTTTTTGTTTATTCTCCTAGCTAAAACCTTTAGTTGGGGTATTAGGGCTGCTAAAGTGGGGGAGCTTTGCAAAGGTATAAGGATTCAGAATATTCTCCAAAGTATTTCTCATTGTCTCTTTGCAGATGATACTCTGTTATTTGGACATGCTTCATTAGTAGAGGCAAAAGTGATTAAAGGAATAATACAAAATTATGCATCATTTTTTGGTCAGAAAGTGAATGATGATAAATCAAAGAATTTTTTCCTTAATACATCACAACTGGTTCAGCATAGGTTGCAATCCTTTTGGGGATTTGAGACTGGAAATCTTCTATGTACTTACCTTGGGATTCCTTTCTTTGTTAAACATGATAAGATTGGTTTTTGGGATAAGATTATTTCGGTCATTTCTAAAAGATTTCTCTCATGGAATCATAAATGGTTAACTTTGGCGGGTAAAATTGTTCTTATCAAGTCTGTTTTGAATGTTGTTCCCATATATCTCATGTCTATTTTGAAGTCTCCAAAAGCAGCTATTGTTAGTTTACAAGATACTCTTAGAGATTTTCTTTGGAACAATAATAAAGATGGCAAGAAGAAACTCCCTTTAGTTGCATGGGATAAGGTATGTTTGCCTAAGGAACTTTGGGGAACAGGAATTCGGAGTCTAGAAAATCAAAATTTAGCCTTAGGTGCTAAGTTGGGCACAGATTATGTTTGCCAAATATTTAAATAATGGACCGAGAGAGTACATTTTTAAAGTGTCAAATTTGCCTTCGGGTTCTGCTATTTGGAATTTCCTTTGTAAATGTAGATCAATTATTTTGCCTCATCTCTCATGGATTGTTCATAATGGTAGAAAGGTCAGATTCTGGGATGAAGTATGGAATGGACACACACCTTTGGTGAATATTAAGGATTGGTCTCCTCTGATCATTGTTCTTTCCTCCCTTTAGGGTGTTTTTGTAGTAGATTATTTTGAAATTGTGACTAGTGGACCCCTTAAGCTAGCTAGATGGAAGTCGATTGATTTCTTAGATGTTGATGAAAGCATGAAATTAGATTTTGAGAAGATTTTGGGGGATAGAATTGTATTTCTTTCTAATTATGAGGATGAACTTATTTGGACAAATAATATTTCTGGTAAGTACACTGTTAAAGATGGTTACAACTCTCTTATGGTTGCTAAAGATTTATCATCTTGGCCTTATAATTTGTTTTGGCATTCGGCTTGTCTTCCTAAAGCTGGAGCGTTTGCTTGGTTGGCAGTTCAGGACAGAGTCCTTACAGGTATGAGACTAGATAGGCTTGGTATTACTGTTGTTTTCCCTTGTGTCCTTTGTAACAAAAATTTAGAATCTTCTTCACACCTATTCCTACATTGTGATTATGCTTATGAATGTTGGCAGTGGTTGTTTGAGAAGTTAAATATATCCTTTGTTATTGGTAAGGATCTTATTTCCCATTTCAGATCTTGGCCCTTTATTTTTGCCTCAGCTTTTTATGCATGCCTTTGGATCATATCTCCATCTATTGTGATTTGGAATGTTTGGCTAGAGAGAAACAATAGGATATTTAAAAAAACAAGGTCTCATGTGTCTGAGGTTCTATTAAAAATTGAGTCTTCAATCTTCGAGGTTGCTTTGTCATTTATTTATAAGAATTTAGAAAATCTTACTTTTTTTTCACACTGGGATAGTAGAGTTACTAGATTTTGGAAGTTGTTGTTAGTTTTACACTCTCATGGCTCAATTTTAAAAAAGAATGATGCAATAGGTAAGAGATTCTTTGCTAGATGGAAACCTCCTCCGCAGGGGCACTTTAAACTGAATTTTGATGGGGCCTCTCGTGGTAACCCTAGGCCGGGTAGGGTAGGTATGGTAATTTATGATCACAATGCAAATTTTATTCAAGCAAAGTGTCATGCTATTGGTTTTAAAACTAACAATTATGTGGAATTTCATCTTTGTCTTTTGGATTGGATATGGCAATCTCTTTGGGAATTAAGGACTTAATAATTGAAGGAGATTCTATGGTGATTATTTAATGTGTTATGAAAAAGAAATCGAATTGTTGGAATTTGCAGTATATACTTGATCCCATTTTACAAAAATTAGAATTGTTTGAATCTTTCTTGGTATCCCATTGTTACAGAGAAGTTAATAAGATTGTGGATTATTTGGCAAATTTAGCCATTGATAGCAATGCTAATTAGCGAGAGGTAGGTTCTGAGGAAATTCCTTCTAGGGTATGGGAAGGTTTGTAGCAATAGTTATATGATTTTCTTGAGTAATGTTGATGTAAAATTTTATGATGATAATTATTCTCGCTTTCCCCTTTCATTTCAAGTATTCATGTTTGTTGTCTAGAGGAGAGTTTGAGCTCATGGTATTTGATACAATAGTGTTTTTCCAAAGGTTTTTTGATACTTTCTTTTTTGGCAGGAAGGTTTTTGGCTCACGGGATTTGGCACAGGGCTTTGGAAAATTTTGTCTTCTTCCGTTTGTAGCAGCTATGGAGTCTACATTTGAAAATTATTCGATGGGTTTTTTTGCAAATTGTCATATGGGCTCTATGCAAAACTGATATTATATGTGTTGTGACCACATTTTGTATGTGGTTTTGGGTGGGCTGCATAAACTGATCTGTCAGATACTATAGGTTTATTTTATGAGCTGTGACCAGAGGTTTTCTTCCCAGGGTTCTTTCCTCCAGTAAGCTCTTTGAATCTTATGTAAAAAAATAAAAATATTAATAAAAAAGTTTAGTGGAATAATCCATTTTTATTGAAAAAAATAAAATTATTCATACACATATTGCATACTCTTTTTTGACAAGCCCGTAATAAAAAATTGTATTTTCCATCTCCCTATCAAATCTTCCAAGATAAATCTTTAATTATAATGATTTTTTTAGAGCATAACCCTAATGTTGTCTCCTCCTCACATTCCTTGTATTGTATTTGATTTATTTTTGCTTTAACTCTAATGCTTTGTTGTCCTGAACTGTAACTCATTCTTGTCCTCACTTTCCCTGTGTTGTATTTCATTTTTTTTTGGCAAGCTAAATACTATGATGGGATATAGAAGCGTTTTTTCTAATATGTTATAAGAAATTGGTTGTTTTCCTTTTAATCAAAATATTAATTGCCTATTGAAGTCAATATTTTTCAAATTTATTTATAATTTATCAATTTATTTTAATGTACACAAAATGTTTTCCAATTTTTTATAAAGATTCAATTTATAAATTTTCAAAATCTCCAAAAATATATCACACTTAGACATTTTTAAAATAATTTTTTTAATTATATTTCTATTATATAGATGTTGAATAACATTTTACCATAATATATAATTTATATATAATGCTTAAACCATTATTTATTATTTTGTGTTTTACTTAAAATTCTAAAATAATACATATTTTTCTTTTAATGAAAATATTGTTGAAAACTTTATTAATCATTTCAATTTAAATTTTTGTGAAAGAATTTTTTAAATTCTTAATTTATATTGATAAATATTTATAAGTTCAAACATGTAGAATAACATTTGTTTCTTTATCAAAAACATTTATTTCTTAAAGATATTCTAATTTATGATTTAAATCAAACTAGATAGAACTTAAAATTCTATTAAATTCTCATTAGTACCCACCATTAACTAATCATTGAACAAAATTATTCTCCTATAAAAGCATAGATATAGAGTTCTTGACCATATTACCTTTAGATATACTTACGAATTGGCAAATTGGCTGCAGACAATAAAACAAATATATTTGGAGAGAGCAGTTGCATTTGTCTGGCGGATTAATTAACTAATTCAGGAAAAGCACCTTACTGATTTAAGGAAGGCAGTGAATAATCATTTCTCGGGTACAAATAAATAAATGAGGATAGTACCATCTCTGGAATAGATCTGAACTATTTTCAAAAATAAATAAATGAGGATAGTACCATCTCTGGAATAGATTTGAACTATTTTCACACCTACTCACTCGTTCTTCTCCATCCAGAGGAAATCTATTATTATTACAAAAGTGAACGAACAAAGAAGAATTGATTCTGCAACACACGAAATGAACATTGAAATTTAGACGATCATTAAATAGTAGAATATTAGCTTAGAAAAGAAAATTTAACCTATCTGAACAAGCACAATATTCTGAACCAATACTATTTTACAACAAAACCATAATGGATCTGTAATCACAATTATGATCATCATTGCGGAGGAGCATGCGCTTCACATTCTTGGAGAACAATGATCAGCCTTATTGTAAATTGCAACTTGAACTTGGTTTTTAGTTGTATTTTGCCAATATGATCCTTGTTGTAGAGCTATATGTCCTCCATATTCTTCATCATTCTATTCTTCTTTACATAGACGTCAACTATGGTCATCTCCTGCTTCTTTCTTTCTTCCTTAGAAGCCACATTGGCTTTAGTTGAATTCACCTTCCCTCAAAGGTAGCCCACTTATCAAATTTATTGGGAAAAACTTTTACAACATCCCACATCTTGTCATTTGTAGCCTCTAAAGGCCAATATATAGCCTTGGCACTAGGCTCAACCAGACACTCCAATTTGATGATCTTTTCCTTCACCGCATGGAGTTGATCCAGCAACCACTTTATAATTTTGTTTTGTAGGTTATAGGAAATGCAAAGATCATTCACTTTAGAGCTAAGCTCCTTCTAGGGCTTGCAAGAAGGGGTTTGATTAGGAAAGAGGATCAAACCACAAAAATTGGGGATACTATGATTTGGGGAGGACCTAAAATTGTGAGGTGGAGAGTCTTAAGGGTTCTATTCAGAAGAAGGGGATCAAGTGGAGGAAAAGTAATTAGAGAATTCTCTGGGGGATTCTAAGAATACACCATTTTTCATTTTTTTGGGACTCAAGGGAGCTAGCCAAATTCCTCATTTGTGCCATGTGTTGAGTGTTAAAATGGGTAGGATTATCTTTGGAAGGAGGAGGGGTTTTGAGTAGAGTGGAGGAAGAGGCTCATAGGATATTAGGCATAGGGGAGGAGAGGTTTTGAGTAGAGTGGAGGGTGAGGCTCCTAGGATATTAGGCATAGGGGTTACAAATTGGGTTGACACTTAAAATTATATTGATAGAGTCTTAGAATCAAACACTAATGGAGAGGGATGCCATTGGGTTTCATTTTTATCATAGTTACCAATTAAATAAGGGAATAGTATATCCAGCAAGAAAAATTCATCTAAAATCCATACTTGAAGTGATTTGACGTAGGAAAGAGATGAGAGTGAAAGCTTTTGAACCCTTTTTCTATGGTGACATATCTTATGAGGACCTCTTCCACATCCTTCCATTCTCTAGGAAGATACTCACAATTGGAGTTATTCTATAACCAGGTAATCTTCTCACATTTTGTTGTCTTGGGGAAGGAAGTCCCTTCTATGGGAGGACTAGTAATAGTAGAATTAAGCTCCAGTGACAGAATAAAAGGTAGCCCTCTATCTTCTACCCTACCATCATTCTAAGATAGAGTGAAATTAGCAGAAAGGGAAGGGTTGTGGCATAACATTACGTCAATGTATGAAGATAAATTCCCCCATTCAAAGATAGGCTATAAAACACTATTACTCTTGAGGGCATTACAGTTACTAGGCTCCATCTTAATCAAATCACCACCTATGGTAGAACATAGAGCTGAAGTGAAAACAACCCTAAATGGAAGAGACAATTAAGGGTTAATTTGGTAGAAATACAAAAAGGGAAATCTAGGTAAACTTTCCATTAAATCTATCCATCATTTTTAAGGAAGGAGGGGACTTACCAAACACCCCAAAATAATGATAGGTACAGATAATAAAGGAAAAAACTATTAAAAAATGGCTACACATGAAATATTAACAAACATAAAAAATGATGGGAGATATTCAATCTTCAGAAATTGCTGCACACATGCCTTTTAGGAGATTGTGTAGAGTGGTTTAGACCCTTCACTTCGATTTCTGCTAGTATTTCTAATGGTGCTAACCCACCACTGCACCAAGGGCTTATCTATTTTATGTACAAGTATTTGTTTTACCATTCCCTACATCGTAGCCATTTGCTTACCGAAAATTCAATTATTTATACCGAAAATTCTAAAATAATACATTTTTTTATATTTAAATATTTTTGAAAACGTTATAAATCTTTTTCAATTTAAATTTTTGTTAAAGAGTTTTAAATTTTTAATTTTTGTTGATAAAAATGTATAAATTCAAACATATAGAATAAAATTTATTTCTTAATGGTATTATAATTTATGATTTTAATCAAAATCGATTGAATAAAAATAATAATAATATCACTTGAAAATTCTATTAAATTCTCAGTAGTACCTATCCTTCATTAACAAATCATTGAACAAAATGATTCTCCTGAAAAAGCATAGATATAGAATTCTTGACCCTATTACCTTTAGATATTCTTAGAAATTGGCTGCAAACCATGGTAATGTGGCCGACAATAAGAGGAATATATTAATTTATATAAGGAAGAGCAGCTTACAGGTTTAACGAAGTCAGTAAACAATCATTTCTCGCGTACAAATAAATAAATGCGGATAGTACCACCTATGGAATACCTTTGAACTATTTTCACACCCACTCGCTCTTTCTTCTCATTCCAGAGGATATTTATTATTATTACAAAAATGAACGAACAATGAAAAATTGAATTTCAATTCAAGCGAAATGAAACCCACGATATAATTGAAATTTAGATGACTAGATTCCAAAGTAATATTAGTTTAGAAAAAAATATTCAACCTGTTGGGACAAGCACAATATTCTGAATCGAGAATGTTCAATGTCATTCGCTTCCACGACCATAATAGATCTCTACTTACAACTATGATCATTGTGGAGGAGCAAGTGCTTCATAGTCCTAGAGAAAAGTGATCAGCCTTATTCTAAAAAGTGATCAGTCTTATTGTAAATTGCAACTTGCACTTGTTTTTTAGTTGTATTTTGACAATATGATCCTTGTTGTAAAGTTATATGTCCTCCATATTCTTCATCATTCTATTCTACTTTCCCTAGACGTTAGCTATGGTTATCTCCAACTTCTTTCTTTCTTCCTTAGAAGTCACATTGGCTTTAGTTGAATTCACCTTTCCTCAAAGGTAGCCTACTTATCAAATTTTTTGGGAAAAACTCACAATATCCCACACCATGTCATTAGTAGCCTCTAAAGGCCAATCTATAGCCTCAACACTAGGCTCAACCAGAGCCTACAATTTGATGATCTTGCCCTTCACCATATGGAGTCGAGCCAACTACCAAATTAGTATTTTATTTTGTAGGTTATAGGTGTATGCGGGAAAAGCGGGTCAATAGAACTTAAAATGTGAAAAACGAAGCTCTAGGAGACTTGTCCACACACCCACAGGACTTCTTGGTGCAAGCTATGGAGTCATGAAGCATGACTCGGCTTCCCAAGGTTGGTTCCATGGTTCTCTATCTCACAAGGTCCCTCAAACCAATTTATTTGCTCTCAGATCACTGAGCAAAGTGGTTTACGGATGACAAATGTAAGAACGAGGGATGCTTTGATTGATTTTAACATGAAAATGCAACCTATCTATGCATAATCCTGCGAATGAAATGAACTAGATTATAAGATGACAAGATTAGTAGTGATACTATCCTAATATGATATACTAGTTATGTTTAAGCTATTGATAAAAGAAGCAATCTAAAATGAGTATTAGTTTAATTCTTATTTGCAAAGAGAGACTAGATGTGTTAAAAATTGAGCATAAGTATGATACTAAGAGATTGCATATCTGAAAATGGAGGAATGAGAGCTCTATTTATAGCAAAAATAGGGCAATGGATGGTCAGGATTGAAAGCGATAATCAAGGGTTGAGTTTGAAAGTTGCTCAATCCATGCTCACAATTTTCACCAATGAAATGGTGACAATTGGCAACATAAGGTTGGTTGAGAGGAGATGTAAGAAGCATTAAATGCTTGAGAAGACCTCATGGTTACCTTAGGGGGTAAGGGTTAAGGTTAGGTTAGGATTACCCATTGGATAAAGCTTTTACCCAAAGGATAAACTCTTGTGCAAAGGATTAAGGAATAACCGTGGTCAAAGCAATAAATGCTTGATGAGACTCTTGGGTTACATGGAGGTTGAGTTTAGAGAAATTATTTAATCATGGTGGAGGGTTGAGTTAACCATTAATGGTTTGGGAGACTTTCAAAGTTAAGTTGTTGAATCCTTTAAGGGTTTTTAAAGACTTTGAGGGTTTCAGAAGTGACTTCCCCTTGCTTAGGGATGTGACAATATTTAGGAGATGGGTTAGGCTAATTTAGAAGTGATTAGAAGAGTCTAGAAGGGGGTTAGGGATAGGGTTTAGGAGGCAAGTGGGAGATGTAGGATTTTGCAAGTGGATAGAGAGATAATAGGATTTAATTGAAATAAAATTAATTTAATTCAATTTGGCTACAATTTGGGGAAATTGAATAAATTAGATTTATTCAATTTAGGGTAAACTATTAATTAAATTTGAATTTAATTAAAAGTGGATAGAAAGGATTTAATTGAATAAAATGATTTATTCCATTAAATGGTAAAAGAGGTTTAGTGAATTTAATTTAAATAAATTGAATAATTTACTTAATTAAATAGAGGAATGTGGGTTATTCAATTAAATTGGATTTAATTAAATAGAGGAATGAACATAAAATATTCATTTAGGAATATGGTCATTTTTATATGTCTACATTTTGCCCGTCTTTGAAGTGACGTGTGTGCACATGGTAATTCAAAAAAAATGATGTGTCATTGCGATTTATGATCAATCAATTTTTTTATGTCGTTTTGAGATATGCCATGCCCCAGTTTTGATAATCGATGCACTAGATTTGATAAAATGATGTTGATAATGCCCCCTCGGCAGATGAATCAAAATTTTGAAAATTTGATTGTTTTGGATAAAAGAATTTTGAATTTTGGTCTATGTTGAATGCGTTTATTTGATTCATCTCCCGATAATGATGTTGGATAGGTGGGTGTGAGACACTACGAGCAAGTTTTACGGTCTTTTACGGAACCCTAATTTTGATTTACCTTATAAAAGGGAAAAGTGATTCTTTTTTGTCTTATTTGTGCTTGTTGATGTTGGAGATAGTGACATTTGGAGAGAAGTCAACATGCCGATTCCCTATTCTACTCATCGATTCGAGTGTGTGTGGAGGTATCGGAGGCCCGCCGCATATGGATCACCGATAAGTGAACATTTTTTACCCTTCTTGAAATTTTGATTTTGTTGTTTTTGGTAAATTTTTAAATTTTCCAAGCGGATTTTTCGTTTTAGCACGTTGCGTCGAAAGTGTGTAGCGCATGCGAAAAAATTTCGTAGCGCATAGGGTCCAGTTAATAGGGTAGCATCCAAATGCTTTTAGGCTAGTGCATAGTTGAGTTCAGGTAGCATGTCGAGTTAGGTTAGCGCACTGGGTGCATAGGATAGCGCATTAGGTAAGTCATGTAGTGCATAGGAAAAACCTAGCACATAGGGCTTGTTGGTGGTCACATAATGAGGGTAGGATAGCGCGTAGGTGTAACCTAATGCATGGATGTAAATTCGTAGTGCGTAGACAAAATAGGCTAGTGCATAGACTGTGTTTAGCGCATTGGGTATTTTGGATGGTGCATGCGAATGAAAGGATAGCGCATAGGGTTCGTTTAGCGCATTGGGTTGGTTAAGTAGCACGTAGACAAAACAGCGTAGCAAATGGGGTGTAGTTTAGCGCTTGGATAGAATAGGTTAGCGCATATAGGAAAATTCGATGGTAAAGTGGGATTTTGTGAGTAAGAAAATTTTGTAGGTAATGTCAGGTTTGCTGGGATAAGGAAATTTTTGCCAGTTTCTATGTCTGATGTCTTTGATGTGTCCAATATAAGTTCTGATATAACTTGATTTCTTTTGCGATGTTGCAAGTTTGATAGTGATTTTGATATGATTTTGGATATTTTGTGGAACTTGATTTAAATGTGTTCAAATTTTTTCAAGTTTTGGATATTGAATATGATTGATATGAATTTGCGGAGCTTGAGTTGTGTTACAAGCTAATATGGAACTTGAGTTGTGTTACAAGTTGATATGGAACTTGAGTTGTTTTACAAGTTGATGTGATTTGAAACTTGAGTTGTATTACAAGTTGATATGATTTGATGAATTGATATGATTGAAACTTGATTTGTTTTACAAGTTGATGTGATGATTTTGATTTTGATATCCATGTGTTGATGAGGGAACTGATGTTGGATTTGCATTGTGTTTGATAGGAGCGTCTTGGTGTGGTGTAGTCGCATGAGCGATTTTCGAGACCGTGGTCATTGATACCACGATTGACACAGGGTGATAGGGATATTATTGATAGGTGTGGTTTGACCTCTTTTCTAGAGATGTCTCAATTAATTGTAAACCAAGGTTTGTTGACAGCAGTGGCTAAGAGGTGGCATAGCGACACGAACACCTTTCATTTAGCCACAGGTGAGATGACAGTGACACCTGTGGATTGTTACAGGATTCTGCAGATTCCTATAGTAGGTGCACTGCTATCATATGTGCAGACAGAGGAGGGTGGGACTAAGGCACTGCGTCAAATTTTTCAGGATGATACCATTTGTAGGTATGAGATCCCATGGCAAGAGTTTATGGATTTGGATTATGCCCCTTTGCCCTCAGTTCTAGCAGGTTTTATTGGTGGTTTTCTGTGTCCTGACCGTAGGTCGAAGGGACTATCCGTTGGATGGGGGTTAGTGTTGGAGGACATGGTGACGTAGGGTCATCATTTTGCATGGGGATCAGTGATGCTAGCCCATCTATACAGGAACCTTCATGAGGTACTATACCTTGGGTACGACAATCTATCAGCTAGTGTGACACTCCTCTAGGTATGGGCATGGGAGCATATTCTTGCGGCTAGGCCATTTGTAGATAGAGATAGGCCTGTTAGATGTCCTTACACATATGGATACAGAGGTTTAGTTGTCCAGCGTAAGCTAGGCAAACTAGAGCATTGGAGGAGGGTGTAAGATGATATTGATATGGTTGTTTGGTGACCATATACAGTTTGTGAGGTTTGGGTAGAGGATGGGATGGAGATGCCACATGTCTTCATGTCCTTATATTTAATAGGGCGGATGCCCTTTGTTATAGAGAGGTTTTTTCATAGTTAGGTGCTATGGCAGTATGGGTGGCAGCAGGGCATTCCATAGGGAGCATGCCTATATGCTCGACGGAGATAAGATATCCCAGATTGGGGTCCTACGATTGACAGCATGATGGTCGTAGATGACTTCTTTCAGTTAGCTGGCCACATTTGGGATTATGCCCCTGAGATCATGGATGCAAGGATGACTCATGAGTTTGCAAGACTATTCATAACACGGGCAGTAGCCAGGATATCGAATCCAGTGGAGATGACTCCAGCATACGATGATGATGAGGAGGTAGAGGAGGGAGGGGGTGATGGAGGAGGAGGAGATGGAGGAGATGATAGAGGAGGTGGGAGAGGTTGGCGTGTTGTTAGAGGGAGATTGGAGTTACGGAGGAGGGGGGATAGGGGTGGAGATGGAGGTAGGAGGGGTATACAGGCAAAGAGAGCTATTCGGCGGGCTGTCCTAGATAGAGGGAGAGGGGGTTTAGCGATCAGAGCTGGAGGGGAGGAGCGGGTGGAGAAGGTGATAGCAGAAATGGGAGGATATGAGGATGTGTGGAGACCGACTCAAAGGAGGAGGTCAGATGTTCTACCTCTGCCAGCACCAAGGATAGGTAGAGGGACAGGGGGTACCCCTTCATAGGTACCCTTACAGATGCGGATCTCGACACATGTGGAGGACGCACAGATCAGTTCACTGCAGTTATCAGTGCAACAGTTGCAGGCACAGATGCTAGTGCAGTAGTGTCAAACTACTCAGCTTACCCTAGAGCATGATACTGAGATAGAGTGGCGGGGTCGAGCAGAGGAGCTCACAGCAAATTTGCAGAGAGCGGCAGTAGGTGGTCCAATGAGAGACACCTTGAGAGAGCTTTCTTTGAGAGCCAAGGAGGTGGAGTATTACCGGTGCCATTATGAGGGTGCGGTGCTTAGAGAGCACCGAGTGCAGAGTTTTACATAGTCGAGATCTAGTCGATCTCGAGAGACTGGGTCGCAGTCAGAGAGCAGAGGTGTGACAGGACCATCGAGACATGATCCACCTAGAGATCCAGGGGATGGGACATCTATGGTGAGACCGTCTCCTTCAGGAGATAGTCACACTTGAGAGACGTTGTCTCCACTGTATTTTGATCATTGTTTTTGTTGTATTGGGCATAGACATGACAAATATTGTATATTGATCCTTTGTTGAGATATATATATATATACACACATTTTCTTTGATCATGTGATGTGTTATGGGTTTATGCATTCTATATGCTTTTACTTTATGCTATGATGATGTAATACTTAGGTAGATGTATGTGATGTGAAGCGTAATGAATGTGATGTAAATGCATGATGTTTATGAGATGTGAGATGTATCTTAAAAATGAGATGTATGATATGATATGCTGTGAGATGTATCTTGAAAATGAGATGTATGGTATGAAATGCTATGAGATGTATCTTGAAAATGAGATGTATGATATGAAATGATGTGAGATGTTTCTTGAAAAAGAGATGTATGATATGAAATTATGTGAGATGTATCTTGAAAATGAGATGTATGGTATGATATGCAAATAATTGTAAAATGATATGCAACTAATTGAAAAATGATATGCAACTAATTGTTTTTGAGCACCCTCATTCTGAATTTGTCATCTTGATATAGCCACATGTAATTTTCTTTTGATATATGTATCATCATTGAGCATTTATTGATCTTCAGATATGTTGAAAATTTATACAGGGATAATGGTATAATTGAACCATGATAACCTGAGAAAAATTTACATGATGTTTGATTTTGCAAGATAGCACAAGCGTCAAGGTATAATTGAACCAGGATGAGCAGAGTGCGGATTGTGTATAAACAGACAAGATTAAACCATTTGTATGTGTAAAGTGGAATCATGTCTTTAGTGATATGTTGTGAATCATGTCTCGAGACAAGTATCTACAAAGTACAAATGATCGCCTCACAAACAGAAGACTAAGAAAATATTGGAGTTTCCCGATGTTTCTCTAGATTTGAAGCATTGGTGAGAAAATATAGAGAATCCAATAATTCAAAAAGTTCAAATGCAAGAATAGTCAAAAATTTATCCAAAATGGAACATTTAATACTTCAGAAAATCATCCATCATATTTCTTGTGTGAATTTTGTTTTAGTGATCGATGTTTTGCTTTGTGATTGTGTAAGTTTTTGGTTGTTGGATATGATGTTCTGAGTTTTGCAAATAGTCTTAACGGTTTGAACATGCTACAAGTTTTGATGGTTATTGCCCTAACTAAGTGTACCTCTTGATGTGGGTATGTACAATGATTACCAAGCCATGGTGAGATGTGGTGAAAGGCTAGATAGATAAATCAAGATAGTGACTACGCTAAGTATGTCCTAAATGGATATTTGCTAAGTGTCGGGCAATGGCCGATAGTGTTTTACTATGGAGATAAGGATATAGATACAGATAGAGGAGCTATCCTCTCACAATAGCGCCTGTTTGCCAAGTTTTCACCAATTGTTTTTATTGTACCTTTTCATTTGCCTTTTCTTGATTTTTTGATTTTTTGACTTTTTCTGTGCATTAGACTACTCAAGTGTAGTATTTCTTCAAATCGATGTTGTTAGTTGGTTCATTGAGTACATCTCCTTCTGAAGTTGTTAGGTGATAAGCACCTGATTGATAGACTGATATGATGACATAGAGACCAAACCAATTAGGTTCAAATTTCCTTTTCTTTTCTCGATCTTGCTGATTTCTAGGATTTTCCTTGAGTACTAGATCACCAACTTTAAAACTCCTGGGAATGACCTTGTGGCTGTAGCTTCCGCACATGCATTGCTGATATGCTTTGAGATGAGTATAAGCATGCTGACGTCTTTCATCTAATAGTTCATGTTCTTGTAGTCGGTTGACTCGATACTCTTTATCTAGGATTAAGCCTTCTAGAGAGACTCGGAGAGATGGAATTTCTACCTCTAGGAGTAAAATAGCTTTTGATCCATATACTAATGAGAAATGTGTCACTCCTATAGGTGTGCGGATGCTAGTTCTGTATGCCCAAAGTGCTGGATTGAGTTGTACATGCGAATCTTTGCCTGCATCATTCACTGTTTTCTTTAGGATTTTCAATATTGTCTTGTTGGATGTTTCTGCTTGACCATTCCCCTGCGGGTAGTATGGTGTAGAGAAATGATGTTGTATTCTGAATTTTTCACATAGTTCTCAGACATCTTGGTTTTTGAAAGGTCATCCATTATCGGTGATGATGGAGCTTGGAATACCATATCTGCAGATCAGATTGTTTAGGATAAAAGAGGCAATTTGTTTTCCAGTCACTATGGTCATGGGGACTACTTCTATCCACTTGGTAAAGTATTTTGTTGCAGTTATAATGAACTTGTGTCCATTTGAAGATGAAGGATGAATTTTGCCAACTAAGTCCAGTCCCCACTAACAAAAGGGCTAGGATGTTATGAATGGTTGTAGTTCCCGTGCTGGTGCATGTATAAGATTGCCATGGATCTGGCATTTAGGACACTTTTTTGCAAAGTGATAAGAGTCTTTTTCCATTGTCGGCCAGTAATATCACATTCTTAGAAGCTTTTTAGCAAGAGTAGTCCCACTTGAATGTGTGTCACAAATACCTTCATGAAGCTCATGTAAAGTGTAGTCAAATTCATTGTGATCAAGGAAACGAAGAAGAGTACCATCTAGACCTCGACGGTACAACATATCAGCAATAAGGGTATAACGGGTGGCTTGTCGGATAAAATTACATTTTTGGTTGCGAGATAGGTCAATGGGTAGGATGTTGTTTTTTAGATAACTATATATCAGTCCATACAATGGAGAATCTGAACTAGTCAAGGCATAGATAACATGGGATTCAGAGTGTTCATAGGCTGGGGAGAACAGTTGCTCTACCAGAAACTCGTAACGACTCTGTTACTCTAGAATTTGTAGTAATGAAGTGATAGTAGCCATTGCATCGGCTACTTTGTTGTTCAACCTTGGTATTTGTTCAAAGGTGATGTGTACAAAATATTGCTTAAAGTCATCCACCATTCACTTGTAGGGTAGCAGCTTATCATCCCTTGTCTGATAGTCATTGTTGATTTGAATGACAACTAGTTGTCAATCTCCATAGACCTTTAACTCTGTCATTTTCCATTTTACGACCATTTTGATGCCTATAACCAATGCCTCATATTCAACCACATTATTTGTGCATGGGAACATAAGCCTATATGATCTTCGTATAGTGTGTCCTTCAGGAGTACTAAATAGAATGCCAGCACCTAAACCATGTTGTGTGTAGGATCTATCAAAGTATAGGGTCCATTGTTTGGTAGAAATAGAAAGAACATCTCTGTATAGAAATTCAATCTCCATAGTTTGTTTTCCCGATAGTGGTGCTTTAGCCAGCAGATCTGCAATTGCTTGTCCTTTGATAGCTCTTCGTTTTATGTAGTGGATATCAAATTCATTGAGAATCATGACCCATTTAGCCAATCTGCTTGTTAGAGCTGCCTTGCTGAGTAGATATTTGAGAGGATCAATTTTTGCCACTAGCTTGATTGTATGTGCTAGCATATAATGTCAGAATTTCTGAGAAGTGAAGACTACTATTAGATAAGCCTTCTCAATTAATGTATAGTTGAGTTCATATCCATTCATGTCCTGCTAATGTAGTATATAGCTCGTTCCTTTCCTTGTTGATCTTCTTGTGCCAATAGTGCCCCCAGTGATATATCTGTTGTTGAAATGTATAAAATGAGTGGCTTTCCTGCTATTGGTGGTACCATAACTGGTGGGTTCATTAGATACTGTTTGATTTGATAAAAAGATTCTGCACACTTGGCTTCCCATCTGAATGGTACATTCTTATGTAGCAAGTGATTAAATGGTAGACTTTTATCAGCTAATTGAGCAATGAATCACTTGATTGATTGAAGTCGTCCTTGTAGAGATCAGAGCTGACTGATATTCTTTGGTGGTGGCATGTCCATAATGGCTTGTACCTTTGCTGGGTCCACTTCAATACCTTTAGCTAAGACTATGTAGCCTAGTAACTTGCTTGATGTAACCTCGAAGACACACTTCTTAGGGTTGAGTCTGACTTGGAATTTCTCCAATTGATCAAAAATATTTGCTAAGATGCTAAGGTGTTCTTCTCTGGTGAAGGATTTAGCTAATAAATCATCCATATAGTCTTCCATGAAGGTATGCATCATGTCATGAAAGATTGTTGTCATTGCTCGTTGATAAGTAGCTCCTACATTCTTTAAGCCAAAATGCATAACATTCCAACAATATGTTCCCTAAGGGCAGGTAAATGTTGTTCTATCTTAATCTTCTGGGACTATTTTTATTTGATTATAGCCTGAAAAACCATCCATTAGTGAGAGCATTGCATGGCCCGCTGTGAGGTCTACAATTATGTCAATACTAGGCAAAGGAAAGTCATCCTTTGGACATGCCTTGTTGACATCTCTGAAGTCAGTACATATTCTGATACTACCATCTGGTTTTGATACTGGTACTATGTTGGAAATCCATTCTGCATAGTCGATGGGTCGAATGAATCCAACATCTAATAGTTCCTTTAGTTCAACTTTAACCATGAGTGCCACCTGTGGATTCATTTTTCATATTTTTTGTTTAACTGGCTTAACTCTTGGAGTAATGGACAAGTGTTGCATGATTAAGTGTGGATCAATTCTGGGCATATCTGCGTATGACCAAGCAAAGTTGATTTTCTTTTCTTTAAAAAAATTGATAAATGCTGATCTTTCTTCCTCTATTAGAGATTCTGCCAGGTGTATGTTTTTGGATGCTTTTATAGTACTAATGTTGATTGATTGAGTGGGATCAATCAATATGGGTGATCGTTCATGAAAATGTTCACGAAGAGTGTCAAGTCTCCTATCTTTAGGTGCCTTAAAAAGGTTTTCACCCTCAAATGTGTCCTTTATTTTTACTTTTTTGTGATCCATAGCTGCCATTAATTGGTTTTTAGCCATAAATCTTTTATTTGGTTCATTTTTGTGACTGAGAGACTTGGCATTCCCTGGGTTGCAGACATCGTTACTTTGTTCACTGGTAGAGCCTGTTTCCGGGTTAACAGTACATAGGTAGTGGATAATAGATTCATCATTTGGGAAAATTGGTATATCATGTATTTCGGGTTCATCCCAGTCGATGAGGTCAGGAAAGACAAGTGGTAAGGAACATTTGATGGATCAAGTTTTTCTACTGTAAGTGTTAAGATGGAGGTTTCATCGTGATTGGTTTTGGTTTTAAAGAAGTTAAGGATTTCGTCGAGGTCTTCGATGATATCATTTTCCATATAGACTTTCTCATAATGTCGCTGCTCATTTGCCATGGCGTCATAGATATTTTGTGGACCAAATTCAAGCGATCGATACTCTGTGTTGCATGCTTCTTTAGAAATGGGTGTATGACTACTATTTTTTGCAATATCATCAGGAATATTAGAACAACTACCCCATTCATATTCATTAGAATAAGTCTCAGAGGTATCATCCTAGATTCTATTAGTGTTGTGAACTAGTATGTTGTATGGTGAGAATAGGTCCTTAATGATTGATACCAGTTTGATAGTTTTCTCTGATTCTATGTCGGATCCTGCTTCTATCTTTTGTATTTTCTCGTATACCGTTCCTCCTTGGGGAGGAATAATTGTATCAGGAGATGTTTCTATTTTTTTAGATATTGGTTCTTGAATATGAGCTACTGTTGTAGATGTTGCCTTCTTTTCGTGATGTTCACATTCCTTATGGATTGTCTTTGCTGATTCAAACAGTGCTTCTTGCCAGCATTCTTCTTTGTACTTCTTATTTGCTTTCCACTAAGGTTTTGGATTCTTGCATGGTATCTTTCTTGGTAGGAGAGTGAGTTTATAGCCCAATCTTATTTTGTCCCTACTGAGTTGTGAAGGAAGGTCTATTGGTTCGGTGACTCCTTCTTTGCGCTTTCCAATAGGTCCTTTACCATTATATCCCATTTGTTGCATGATTAAGTAGCCCTTTCCATATAGGTGTGTTGGTATAACTATTTCCAGAGCAGCTGCTCTACTATTTTCTTCTTCATCTTTGTATAGCCAACTAAGGATGTCCTTTTCCTCTGATTCATGTGATAGAGTACCGAGTTGGATGAATCTACCATCAAATTTGGTAATGGGCTGAGTTACCTAATGTGTTGATGTTGTAGGTAATCCATGAGATCTGGGTGATGTTGGTAAATTAGCCAAACATGTGGGTTGCAAAGAGTATTCCCCCATGCATTCTTCTCTGATCTACATTTTCTATTTGAAATCTCCAAGTAGTGATTCTGACTTTTCTTGTTGAAGATCTAATGTTGAGGATCTTTGTTTTTCCCTATTATGGGGAACCAAACTGTCCTAGGTTGGCCCCATTGCATTACAGTGTTGAAATGGATTGTGATCAGTAGATATAGAGACCTCTTGCCCGTTATAGGGAAATTTGACACACTGGTGATACGTAGAAGGCACTGCTTGCATTTCATGTATCAAGGGTTGACCTAATAAGATATTGTATGTGAGGTCTATGTCTAAGACCTGACACATAGTATCTCTTTGTATGGGTCCAACTTGAATTGGTAACAATATTGTTCCCTTAGAGGATCTTTCCTCATCATCATATGCCTTTATATTAATTTTTTTGCATGGATCAATAGACTTCTCTGAGAAGCCTAATGCACCGATAAGTTTTAAGGTACATATATTAAGTCCAGCTCCTCCATCTATCAATACTCATTTTACTTAGTGTTTATAGACTATGACTTCAATATGGAGAGGAGTGTTATGCAGATGACTTACTGAGATATTATCATGCTTAAAAAAAGTGAGATTATGAGGCCCCGTCATATGAGTGACCATGGCTTGGAATTTGTCAACATCTAGATCTTGAGGTACATTTGTTTCCAATAGCGCTTGTTCCAATATGTCTTTGTGTTTTGGCGAAAGTTTTAATAACTCTAGTATAGATATTTGAGCAGGATTTTTGCATAGTTGGCTGACTAAATCATATTTAATTTTGGGTATAGTGTTTGTTGTTGACATATGCCCCTTCAAGACATATTTTTGAGCTCTGGTTGTTATGTTGATAGATTCATGATTATGCTAGTCTCGGATCGTGATGACATTTACATGATTGTCTATAGCTGATATATGATTGATGGTGTTATTGTAGATTTGATTGATATGAGCCCCATGGGTATTGTTTGAAGTTGAAGCTCCATATTTGTTGTAGTTTGGAAGAGGATTCTAAAAGGCTCCATGGTCACCATTTGTCTTGAGACCATCCACTGTTAAATCACCTCTATCAATCATGTCTTGAACATTGTTTTTCAATCTCATGAAATCATTTGTTTGATGACCTTTGTTGCAATGGAAATCACAAAAGTGCGAGTCATTCCACCAAGGTGGTTTGATTTGTGGTTCATAATTGTTAATCACAGGGAAAAAGATAATTTTGTTTGCCAAGAGTTCTCTGAATGCCGATTCCAGTGATTGACCTAGAGGTGTGTAGATGCATTTTTTAAAATTGGTGGTGTTACCTCATGAATTGTTATTAGGTCCTTGATTTGTGTGATTGTTTTGAGCATTGTTGGTGTTATTGGTGTTGTTGGTATTAGGTTGACCCTGATTGCTATTCAGTGTGTAAGTATTAGTGTTTGGGTTAACACCTTTGGGATTCTTTGTAGCTTGAGGATTTCCTGATAAGGCGAGCATGGGTTGCTTAGATTTTGGATCATGTGGTTCATTGCCTCCTTCATTTCCATTGTTCTTATTTCTGGTCCAGAATCTAGATTTGTCTAAGGTGTTGTTATTTTTTTTATTGTAGCTTGATGAACCTATTCCTTCTTTGAAGAATTTGAGCATTCCTTTCTTGACATATGCTTCTTCTACTTGAATGTCATTTTCAATCAGTTTAGTGAAAGATGATATGCATTGGAGCTTGAGCCTGTAACTCATCTCACTATTCAAGTTATCGATGAAAATTTCCATTTTCTCCTTTTCAGGAATATCTCGACGATATCGTGAAACCATACATCGCCAACATTGAAGGAATACTATGAATGTTTCATTGTTTTTCTATTTTGTATTACAGACATCTAGCATGGTAATAGCATGTTGAATGTTATAGGAATATTGAGTGATGAATTTGTTGACTAGTTCATCAAATGATCTTACAAGAGGTGTGATTTTGGATAACCATTCCATTGTTTGTCCTCCCAAACTTCGGGGGAATAACCTCATTAGATAGGTGTCAGCATGAGTGAATTCAAGACTCATGGTACAAAATTCTCTAACATGATCACGAGGATCGCTCTTTCCATCGTATTTATCAAATTTAGGAACATCTGAGTTTGGAGGAAAAGAGACCATGTGCAATCTTCTGTCAAATGGATAAGGACAAATTTCATTGATTGAATACCATACCATTGTCCCTTGTTGCATGTCTTGCATTTTTCTTTGTAACATTTGCATTTGTTGAGTAAGGGAAACCAAAGGCGCATTGGTTTGCCAAGGGAAGAGTTCTTCCCTTTCATTAATTCTGGGTTGAAATGGTGTATGAAATGGTATATTTTGCTTGGGAATGTTTTGTTCAGGAATATCTTGTTCAGGGTCACGTGCATCCTCTTCTCTTTGTCTTTCTTGATATTCGTAATTTTGAGATCTTGTTCAAAAAATGTCTGGGTCAAGGTCCTCAAGAATTTTAACTCCTTTGATTGTGAGCATGAGTAGGTATTTCTCTTTGTCATTTTCCATGAGTCTTTCTACAAGTTTTTGGAATGAAGCACTTTCTTGGCATTCCTGAAGAAGTTCTTCAGAAATTTCAGTATCCTCTAGATGTGGACCTTCAAAAGGATTAGATAACCTCTGATTCATACTGGGTTCTACTTGTGCCTCGCTTTGTTTGCTTTGTTGAGAGTGAGTAACAGACATTTTTAGAAATATTTAGGGGTTGGTGGTGGTAATCTCAGGAAGTTATAAGTGATGCAGTCTTCGGGAAAGAATGTCAGATTGATCTTTCCTCCACGGTTTATGATTTGACTGAATGTGGATTTTTGACAATATGCTCTAGTCTTAAAAGGCTCCTTGTCAAATTCATTGGATTTATTTTGGATATAAATTTTGACGTGATGAAAGAATGTTCAATGAGATTTGAAGAGTTGACAATTGATGTATAAAAAATTATTTCTTTTGACAAATTTGGAAAAACTTGGTTGTTGTTTCTTCAACGTGGTGTTACAATAAATATTCTTTCTTCTCAGAATATGAGGATTATTCATGCATAAGTGATTAACGGTTTCCTTTGAATTTTTTTGGATTCAGTTTATCTTGTTTTGAAGACTTCAAGTTTTACTTTTTCAAAAGTGAAGGTTTAGATGCCCCCTCATGACAAAGTGTACCAAATGATATGGATAAAGTTTCTCGATATGGAAACTTGATTTGACAACTTGAGGTTTTGAACAAGTGTGTTTGGAATAAAATCCATAAGATAATAAAGGAGCTATTTGTCACTTGCGATCATGTTTCCTGATTTTGATAGGATAGATAGGTTTATCATGTAACTAGTTTTGGATTCTGGACAACTTTTGTTTTACTAGAAATGTGCTCTAGAAATAGTTTTTAATGCTCTGTTTTGATACTCTGTTCTGACTAAAATGAAGTTGATGAAAGGAGGTTTTCAAAAAAGTTTTTAAAATTTTCCAAATTTATCTCTATTTTGCCCCCTGTTTTTCTAGTTTTGATCACGTGCTAAAGTAGAGACCCTATACGCTACAAAAGTTTCTCAATGTGCTAAAAAATACCCCACGTGCTAGGCTACCCTTGTCTATGCACTAACTAGTTAAGACTATTTAATTTTGTTTTTTATTTTTCTCAAAAGATCATGCGCTAGTATGGGCCTTCTATGCGCTAACTGATAAACCCTATGCACTAGTTTTTGACTCCTATGTGCTAAGCTGAAGCTTCAATGTGCTAGGCTATTTTTCGGACACACTAAGTTGCCACTACGGGTCTTGGATTCTCAGTAAAGTGCTACTGTTAAAACTTGACACGCTAATTTGAAGGTTTAATGCGCTAAAAGATATACCACACGCGCTAAGAAGTTGTTCCCACATGCTAGACTATCCTGATATGTTGCTTTGGTTGGTTTTTGTAATGTTTTGGAACTTTGTTTTGAGTTTTTCAGTGCTGATAGATGATTTTCTAGAGTAACAAATGCAAACACAACACAAAATACATAACCATTTTTGCTTAGTCTAAACAATAAGTGTATATTTCGTGAGGATGTGTTCAAATCCCCAACGTTTCAATAGGTTTGGTTAAAAATAATACACTTCAAAAATACTCTTTATTCAAAGGTCATAAGTAATACCATAGCCCACTAGTCTCGATACTATGTCAGCTCAAACAACCATGTCACCCCCTAGAGGGCGCCTGTTGTTTTGCCTTTTGCCAGAAATTAACTCAAAATGAATTGCTTCACAATTGAGTAGTTATCTTGGGAGATATATGGTGAGTAATCTTGGGGGCGGATTCTTCCCCACCCTTGCACTATGATATTACAAATGTCTAGTTACTGACTCGGCTCAAGGTTTCTATTTCTAAGGTTCGTAATTAGGCTTCTTGTTTGGCCGTCAGTTATAAACTCCCTCAAGAGGCTTCCCAACCTTTAGAACAAAGGCTTTACGTATCTCAAGGATACTAGGGGAAGGCTAATCACTACGCATAGCCGTTGAAAAGGACTTTCATCACTTTCCACTTTTCATTATAGTGGGTTGGAACACTTGGTGTCAAAGTCATTTCCCACTTAGGTCACTCCCTTCTCACCGTCCATAAATGGCTTTAAAAGTTGTTTTCAACCCCTCGGGAAGGCAGGCCTACTAAAGGTTTTAAAATGCTTGAAATGACTGAAAGCGTAAGAGTAGTCTAGCTTTTTTATCACCTAGTTAAGGGGAGAGCATATACCTTCTACTTTCGAGACAAGGCAATCAAGTTGTTCTTTTTATCCTTTCAATTCAGTGATTTTCTAAGATCTATATGGAGATGTTGCTCCACAAAAACATGGTGTTTACTTCAACCTTTCATGGCAATGATTTTCTGATCTATTGAATAGAAAGGGTCAACAAAATAAATCGATTGTTTGGTCAACAAACCAAAAGCAATGTGTGGTCAATAAAATAAAGCAATCAAAAGGGGAAGATCTTCCCTCTTTTAGTTGTAACTGACTTTTGTGATTCTTTACTTTGCCCAAATTTAAAGATGGATCCTTTTATGCACCAAAGGATGGTTAGATTCTTTTTAAGCCCTTTACAAAATGAAAATTTGTCTTGTTCTTTTTAAAGCCCAAATTAAGAATTTTCCTCCTAGAAAAGCTAGAAAAGATTTTGATTTGTGGTTCTTTTTAGGTACCCAAATGAAATATGAGTTCAATTTTAAGAAAATTAAAAGAAGTTAAAATTTTAAACTAACTTAACTAAGTTAGTAAAAACTCTAACTATCTTAATGGTCCTAAAATTGAGCTCCTATCTGCAATAAAATCATTAGAACCTTGCAAAATAACAAGCAAAAAGGTTAGATAACTCGTGGACTTCAACAAGTCTAATTTTATCCTTGGTTACAGATTTTAGTTTTTGTCTCTGTTTGTGATGCGCTATAGAACAAACTCTATGTGCTTCAATACAACAAAGATGTGCTAAAAGATGACAATGATGCACTATGCTATTTTTAGGATGCACTAAGATGGTTTCCGGATGCGTTGCTCTGTTTTTCTCCCACATTGAGACCTACAGGAAAATTTTAGTGGGATAATGCGCTATAGTAAAGACTACACGCGCTATTAAATAGACCCCACACACTAAATAGAAAGTAGGATGCGCTAGACTATTAATCAGATGTGCCAGGGAATGTTTCCCACATGCTAATTCTTGTTTCCCGCGTACCTGCAAAAGGGGTTAAATTCAAAAACTGATTTGATATATGGGGTCAGGCCCCACGGTGGGTGCCAAAAATTTATGCGGGAAAAGTGGGTCAATAGAACTTAAAATGTGAAAAATGAAGCTCTAGGAGACTTGTCCACACACCCACAGGACTTCTTGGTGCAAGTTATGGAGTCATGAAGGATGACTGAGCTTCCCAAGGTTGGTTCCATGGTTCTCTATCTCACAAGGTCCCTCAAACCAATTTCTTTGCTCTCCGATCACTGAGCAAAGTGGTTTAGGGATGACAAATGTAAGAACGAGGGATGCTTTGATTGATTTTAACATAAAAATGCAACCTATCTATGCATAATCCTACGAATGAAATGAACTAGATTATAAGATGACAAGATTAGTAGTGATACTATCCTAACATGATATACTAGTTATGTTTAAGCTATTGATAAAAGAAGCAATCTAAAATGAGTATTAGATTAATTCTTATTTGCAAAGAGAGACTAGATGTGTTAAAAATAGAGCATAAGTATGATACTAAGAACTTGCATATCTGAAAATGGAGGAATGAGAGCTCTATTGATAGCAAAAATAGGGCAATGGATGGCTAAGATTGAAAGAGATAATCAAGGGTTGAGTTTGAAGGTTGCTCAATCCATGTTCACAATTTTCACCAATGAAATGGTGACAATTGGCAACATAAGGCTTGTTGAGAGGAGATGTAAGAAGCATTAAATGCTTAAGAAGACCTCATGGCTACCTTAGGGGGTAAGGGTTAAGGATAGGTTAGGATTACCCATTGGATAAAGCTTTTACCCAAAGGATAAACTCTTGTGCAAAGGATTAAGGAATAACCATGGTCAAAGCAATAAATGCTTGATGAGACCCTTGGGTTACATGGAGGTTGAGTTTAGAGAAATTCTTTAATCATGGTGGAGGGTTGAGTTAACCATTAATGGTTTGGGAGACTTTCAAAGTTAATTTGTTGAAGCCTTTAAGGGTTGTCAAAGACTTTGAGGGTTTGAGAAGTGACTTACCCTTGCTTAGGGATGTGACAATATTTAGGAGATGGGTTAGGAATAGGGTTTAGGAGGCAAGTGGGAGATTTAGGATTTTGCAAGTGGATAGAGAGTTAATAGGATTTAATTGAAATAAATTTAATTTAATTCAATTTGGTTGCAATTTGGGGAAATTGAACAAATTAGATTTATTCAATTTAGGGTAAACTATTAATTAAATTTGAATTTAATTAAAAGTGGATAGAAAGGATTTAATTGAATAAAATGATTTATTCCATTAAATGGTAAAAGAGGTTTAGTGAATTTAATTTAAATAAATTGAATAATTTACTTAATTAAATAAAGGAATGTGGGTGATTCAATTAAATTGGATTTAAATAAATAGAGGAATGAACATAAAATATTCATTTACGAATATGGTCATTTTTATATGTCTACAATAGTTAATTCAAAGATCATTCACTTTAGAGCTAAGCTCTTCGCAGGGCTTGTAGGAAGGGGTTTGATTAAGAAATGGGGTTAAACTACCAAAATCGGGGGTAATATGCTTTGGGGAGGACCTATAATTGTAAGGTGAAGAGTCTTAAGGAAACCATTTAGAAGAATGGGACCATGTGGAAGAAAAATCATTAGAGATTTCTTTAAGATTTGGGGACTTGGGAGAGCTAGCCAAATTACTCATTTTGGCCATGTGTTGAGGGTTAAAATAGCTAGAATTAACTTTGGAAGGAGGAATGGTTTTGAGCATAGTGGAAGAAGTGGCTCCTAGGATATTAGGAATAGGGGCATGGTTCAAATCAACAATCAGAGAGGGATTAGTGATCTGGGGAGCAAGTTACAAATTGGGTTAAGCCTTAAAATTGTAGTAATAAAGTCTTAGAATCAAGCCCTCATGGAGAGGGATGCCATTGGGTTTTGCTTTCATCGTAGTTACTAATTGAACAAGGGAATACTATATCTAGAAACAAAATTCATCTTAATGCCATACTTGAAGTGATTTGACATAGGAAAGAGATGAGAGTAAAACCTTTTGAACCTTTTGTCTAGGGTGACATATCTCATGAGGACCTCTTCTGCATCCTTCAATTCTCTAAGAAGATAATCACAATTGAATTCATTGTGTAAGTGAGTAACCTTCTCCCCTTTCTTGATAAATATCTTGAAATTGTCCTTGTAATTGCCATTGGCTTCTTAGAGAAGGAAGTACCTTCTATAGGGAGACTAGTAGCAACATAAATAAGCTCCACTGACAGAATAAAAGGTAGCCCTCTATCTTCCAGCCTACCATCATTCCAAGATAGAGAGAAATTAGTAGAAAGGAAAGTGTTGTACCCTAACATTGCCTCAATGTAGGAAGATAAATTACCCATTCAAAGATGGACTATAAAACACTATTACTCTTGAGGGTATTATAGTTACTAGGCTCCATTTGAATCTGATTTCCACCCATGGTGGAACATAGAGCTAAAGTGAAAATAAATATCAATACAACAAACAATATTTGTTAGGAAGAAGTCAAGTACCTCATATCCTTCCTTTAAAAAAGTATTATTTTGCAACAAATATGCTCCTATAGAAGTAGTTAACTAATGGTTTTTTCTTTTACGTAATTATACATGGTTTTTTTTTCAGTATTATTTTATAGTAGTCCTTTTTTGCTAAAGCTTCAAAAGAGAAACTCTGCTACAATTCATAGCTTGTGACACAACTATATAAAGTTTAGTCTCCATTGGTAGCTATTTCTAAAGAACATAATCAATCTGTACTCACAACTATGTGCATCATTGTAGAGGAGCATGTGCTTGACATTCTTGGAGAAAAGTGACCAACCTTATTGTAAATTGAAACTTGAACTTGTTTTTTAGTTGTATTTTATCGATATGATCCTTTTTGTAAAGCTATATGTTCTCCATTTTCTTTAGCATTCTATTATGCTTTTCCTAGAGGTCATCTATGATCATCTCTAGCTTCTTTCTCTCTTCCTTATAAGCCACATTGACATTAGTTGAACTCACATTTCCTCAAAGGTAGCCCACTTATTAAATTTCCTGGGAAAAACTTTCACAATATTCTACATTGTGTTATTAGTAACCTCTCAAGGTCAATCTATAGCCTCGGCACTAGGCTCACCCAAAGCCTCCAATTTGACAATCGTGCCCTTCACCATATGGAGTTGATCCAATTGCCACTTCATAATTTTATTTTGTAGGCTATAAGAAATGTAAGGATTATTCACATTAGAGCTAAGCTCCACATAAGGCTCGTACGAAGAGGTTTGATTAGGAAAGGGGGTAAAATCACCAAAATTGGGGGTAATGTGCTTTGGGGAGGACCCATAATTGTGAGATCGAGAGTCTTAAGGGGACCATTCATAAGAAGGGGAACAAGTAGAGGCAAAATCATTAGAGATTTCTTCAGTAGGTTCAAACATAACAATATTTTTCATTTCTTGGGACTAAGGTGAGCTAGCCAAATTTCTCATTTTAGCCATGTGTTGATGGTTAAAATAGCTAGGATTCTCTTTGAAAGGAGGATGAGTTTTGAGTAGAGTGGAGGAAGAGGCTCATAAGACATTAGGCATAGGGGTGTGGTTCAAATCAACAATCAGAGATAGATTAGTGGTGCAGGGAGCAAGTTACAAACTAGGTTGATCCTTAAAATTATATTGATAGAATCTTAGGGTCAAACACTAATGGAGAGGTTGATATTGGGTTTTTCTTTCATTATAGTTACCAATTGAACATGGGAATAATGTATCTAGAAAGAAAAATTCGTCTTAAAGAATTTATTTGACATAGGAAAGAGATGAGATTGAAACCTTTTGAACCTTTTATCTAGGGTGACATAGCTCATGAGGACCTTTTCCACATCCTTCCATTCTCTAGGAAGATACTCACAATTGAAGTCATTTTGTATGTGAGTAACCTTCTCACCTTTCTTAACAAAATTCCTAAAATTATTCTTGTAATTGCCTTTGGCTTCCTAGGGAAGGAAGTACCTTCTACAAAGAGACTAGTATTAGTAGAAATTTAAGATACATTGACATGATAAAAGGTTTCCCTCTATCTTCCACCCTATCGTCATTCCAAGAAAGATAAAAAATAGCAAAAAGGGAAGCATTGTGGCCTGACATCACCTAAATATATGAAGATAAATTCCCCCATTCAAAGATGGACTATAAAACACTATTACTATTTAGGGTATTATAGTTACTAGGCTCCATTTGAATCTAATTGCCATAAGTGATGGAACACAGAGCTAAAGTGAAAACAAATCTCACGAGAGGAGACAATTTAGGCTTAATTGGGTTAAAATACAAAAAAATAAATCCAAATAGACTTTCCATTAAATCTAACCATCATTTTTAAGGAAGGAGAGGACTTACCAATCACCCCAAAATGATGATAGCTATAGATAACACAAAAACATAATTAAAAAATGGATACACATGAAATATTAACAAACATAAAAAATGATGGGAGATATTCAATATTTAGAAATTTCTCCACACACACCTTTTAGGAGATTATGCAGAGTGGTCTAGACCCTTATGTTATTAACAAAGGGTCCCAAGTTTTTCAACCTATTAACTAACATGTTCTTGTGAGGCCCTACCCCGACTCAGTTTGACATTTTCAGTTATTTGCATATTGAAACTATTATGGATGCTTTATTTTATGCTTTATGGATTTAGAACCTATATGACTTCATGATTTGGATCACATTGACATATAATGATGCTTTATTTTATGCATGATGATTATGAAACTTTATATGTTGCTAGATTAGAATTACATTGAAATGGTGAATGTCAGTATTGGAATTGCAGGACTTCATTTTGATGATAGAAAAATGATGCTTATTTTATGAATGGTTCAATTTTGAGAACTATGTTAATTGCTTATGTGGAATCGAATTTGAATGAATGAGATATTGAATTATTGTTGCCTAATGTATGAGTGTTTGATGTGCAATGAAATCCATGTATTTAATTATGTATAATTGTGATTATTTGGGATTACTAATGTGTTAATTGAGAATGCGCAGGAAAATTATCCATGTGACCATGGAATTTATATGGAGAACCAAACCTAGACCAATATACGTTTGTTAAGCCAGGGGTTGTCTATTTGGAGAGACAACACCCCATTTGTAATGTATTTTATTTGTGAAGTGTATGATGCATGAGTGTTAAAATTAATTTTTATGTATATGTGTGATCCTACAAGAGACAAATTCCATGTGTGATTTTTATATTGTGTTTTTATTGTGTCACTTGACACATGTGCTGATTAGTGTCATTGATTTTGACTTGTCTCTTGGAGGGAGTTTTGTTTCTACCAAAGCCATTCAAAAACATGAGTGTGGTCCCAAATTTGCCTTTGGTAGGGAGTCTTGGGAGTGGTCAACTCATATTTGACCCGTAGGTAAACTTTAGTTGGGTTTCTAAGGGGTTAAATGGACTCCTAGAGTCAGTTTTAGGGCTTTTCCAAAGGTCCAAAGGGTATACCTATGAGTTAGGGGTATTTTGAAACATGTGACTACTCCCATGTGACTGCTTAGTGACCTGAAAAAGTGGTTTTTCCAAGGTGAGCGAAAATTCAACTTAGAAAGTTCCTCCTAGGATAGACAACTTTCCCTTTTGATGTCAAACTCTCTTCCCCATCTTCTCTCACCTTTTCCCTTTCCAGTTTTAGTAATGTGTAAGAGTTTGGGAAGAGCAACCAATGGGAACTCTCACCTCACCCAAGGGGTTGGGAAGTGTGTGAGAGGCCTTCTTAGGCAAGAATTAGAGACTTAGTGAGTAATCACCCACTCTCCATTGTTGGAGATTATGCTTTTGTTTTGAAAATTAGTTGTAGAATAGATCTTGGAAAAAAAAGATTGGAGGAAAGTTTGTGTGGATTTGGGTAGCTCATCCCCAACTATATCTAACATACCTATTGGCAGATTAAGGTTGGTTATAATTCTCTTTTGTTTATGTTGTTAAGTTGTTTTTTGTTGGAAAGAAAGAAATGCTTGTTGAAGAGTTGTGTATATGTAAATTGTTGTAGGAAGAAAATGTATGTTTTCATTCTATGTTTTCTTTTGGTTTGTGTTCTTGTTTTGGGAGTATCCAAGACCTCCTACTCTTGGGAGAGTAGGATGGTCTTGGGGTGGAAGGAGTATGACAGCCTTGGGTGGGAGGCTCAACTTATGGAGAGTGATCTCAAGGGTGTCCTTGTGACCCTTGCTGCATAGCCTTGTGTATGCATTTGGGGGTCATAAGGGGAGAAAATATGGCCTTTGAGCCTTTGGGGGGCATAAGGTAGGGAGGTGTATTTTTGTTGTATTTGTATTGCCATGAGGTGGCTTGAGTTGTATTTTGGCTTGCAATCTCCCCAATGGTACTTGGTCCACTTCCACCCGTGGAATGATCCTCACAAAGTGTGGTGAAAGTGTAGCTTGGGATGGGAAGATGTATATTGAGTGTATGCCCTATTTGTTGTGTTGTTTTCTTGCTTGTAACCCGTCTAGTGCTTGGTTCTCCAAGCTCGGGGGTGGCTTCTAGTAAGCCTAGGCTGGGAGGTGAGCTCTCCATGGTCAAGTTGTGTTTTTATTGCAGGTTGCATGGGATGGGAAAAGAAAGATTAAAGAGCTTGGTTGCTGTTTTATGTTGCAGAAAAGTTTAAAAGACAAATGTATTTATTATGGAAGTTGTAAAGAAAAATGTGAGCTATGTTGTATTTAATTACAAAAAAAAGAAGTGTAGTTGTGTTATTCGAAATTCCTTTTGAAGGAAAACATTGGTTGGGTTTTAAAACCCATTTGTATTTTTATTTACCTTGTTCTTAAATTTGCTTAAGAAATATATTTTCCTACTTGGATTAGTGTTACAAAAAGATGAAGAAATGTATTATTTTGCATTTCAATCTCCATGTTTTACAAAAAAAAATAGATGCATTTTTTGTGTGTTCTAAAAATAAATTTAGTTTATTACTACATGATTATTCTGTTATTAATGCTGCTGCAAATAAATAAAAACAGTCATTTATTATCCCATTTAATGCAGAAAATGAGACTTATTATAGTAGTCTATTTCTTTTCAAAAAGATTAACATTTAGTTCTTAGATTTAATTTGATTACAAAAAGAATGGTTATATTTTAAGTTTGTTGTTTAGGATGCATTGTAAATGCTAGAAGTAGAATGTTGTTTTTAGACAAAAGAAAAAAAAATGCAGAATATTCAACATATATATTTCTTCAAATTTGTTCAAAAAAAAAGAAGATAAATATACTCTTTCCCATTAATCAAACTACAAATAACATTAGTAGAATCCCTACATGCTTTCTAAGGTTATACAAATGATAATGAACTCAAGGATGTCTAAGTGAGTTATAATTTAAAAATGTATATATACATTGCTCATTAATATATATATATTTATATATATATATATCATTCTTCATTTGTGAAATCGATATTTTTTTAAAAATAAAACTGTATATAATGTCATACCCTTATATTTATATATATATATACATACATATATATATATATATAAATAATTAAATATAATAATAAAATTTAAAAAAAAAGAGGTTCGCATTTTAATCTAACCCGTAGACTGTGGGCTACGGAACCCACAGACTATGGGCAGCCCAGTCCGCAGCCTACGGGAGCCGCAGACTGCGGGCGGCATAGTCCGCAGCCTGCGGGAGCCGCAGATTGCGGGCGGTGCAGACTGCGGGCGGCACAGTCCGTAGCCCACGGTACCCCACACTGTCGGCATCCTCCGCTCCACCCCCCCCCTCCTTCCTCCTCCGCCCGTAAACAAGGTTAAAAAAAAAAAAAAAAAGAAACCCCGGCTCGGCCCTATGCGCGCGCCATGGGGAAAATGTGAGACAAAAAAAAATACGCCCTCCCATGGCCACCACCCACTTCTTCACCTGCACACACCCACAAAATAAATAAAATAAAAAGTCATACACACACACAAAATAAATAGAACATCACACACACACAGCCCACACTCAAAAAAGAAAAAGAAAACATATGATGGTTAAAACACACATGCCATAACCCTAAATTTTGGTTAGGGCAAATACACATGGGAACATGTTAAAGAAAAATATGTGTGGGTTGGATGTTTGAAAGGCTAGGGTTAGTTGTGAGTTTTTAAAATTTCTTTTAAAAAAAAAGGGGCTTATTAATAGACTAAAGAATGGAAAACTTTTCCCCTCCATGGATATGAATATATAAAGATAAAGATATATATATATATATATATATATATATATATGTGATTTAATATTTGTAGGAAATCCAATAGTTATTTGAAAATTTAGCAATGTTCTTTAAATTATTAAACGAATTAAAAAAGTATTTCAATAAGAAGATTTTGGACCCTTGGGAGAATAAATGGGGTAAGTAGGGATAAATTGGTCCCCCTCTAAATTTTAAATTTTAAGGCTTTTAAACTTATGGAGATATTATTTAATAGGGTTGTCAAAATTAATAACTAGGACAACTTATTTAGACACAAGGCAAATAAAGAACTATAAGAGAATATTAGACAAATAATTTTAGAAATTGTATATTAAGTTTTAGATTAAATGTTGGGGAGTTTAATTATTTATTGATGGAAGATTAGTGATAGCTATTTTGGAGAAATAAAAGCTCGCTTACGACTTAAATTAATTATCGCTTAATTAATTTAATTGTTTGATTCACTCAAGGCTTAGTTAAGACCAAACGAGAGTTGCATTATTTTAATTAAGTTAGTCGTATTAAGTTGAATATTTAAAAAAAAAATTATTTCGTTCGTGCCCAAAAGTTTGGGCATGACATTTTGGTATCAGAGCAAGACATGACATTTTATTATATTTATTTTTAAATTAGCTAAAATATTTCTCCTAAAATAGTTATTTATTTCATTTCATTTTATTTTCTTAGAAAGGATGCCTCCAACTACGCAACAAGATCGCAAACGTGGTAGAGGCCCTAGGCATGAACGCATGGCACGCGAAGAGGTCATTAGGGAGGAATCGGTTCAGGAAGTGAACCCAGCAGCTCCTCCCAAATGATCAGTTGACCCAAACCAAGACATCTTGGTAGCTCTACAGAACCTGATTGGCATAGTTCAGGATAGACTTTCGGCAGTAGATCATAATGTTGAGAACCAAAACTCAGGAAGCCATAGAACAGTAGAACGGGAACAGAGTAGGAGTCCACCTCCTAATCCCGTAGAGAGTCAGGCTGGGCATGAGCCCGAGTCCATTCACCTACCAGCACCACCTCCAGCCGTAGCACCAGTGTATATTGAGAGGGCATGTCGGGATCCAGGGGATCTAATCAGAGAGGTTATGCGTCTTCAGCCACCATCTTTTGGGGGATCTACTGATGGGGTAGAAGCAGAGGCATGGCTTTTAAGCCTAGATAGGTGCTTTGCATTGCGCTCTTATGAGAGCAATCTAAAAGCACGTGCAGCGGTTCACCTATTGCGAGGAACAGCCTCCACATGGTGGAGACAGGAAGAATATAAGTGTGGCTTAGAGATAGAGACCATCACTTGGGAGATTTTCACAGAGAGATTCAGGGAGAGGTACTTATCAGAGCATTTCAGGCAGCGTAGGGTGGATGAGTTTCATGACCTCCAGCAGAAGGGTCTTTCAGTGACCTAGTATGAGAACAAGTTCTTTGAACTCTTACGGTATGTAGACTACCTGAAAGATGAGAAGCTTCTCATCAACCGATTTATCAGAGGATTGAATTCCGGCATAGTAGGACTAGTGAGAATGGCCGCTCCAAGGAGCCTTTGGGTTGCCATGGAGAAGGCTTTAATAGCCGAAGAGATTCAGGTCAGACCACAAGACTCGAAGGATCAGCTCCAGAACCATAACCCCACACCACAGACTTATGGGTTTCAGAAACCCCACTGGAAAGGTAACAACAGGCACTCATCGAGGTTCTCCAAACCCCCTCCAACATAGCAGTCATAGCAAAACCAGAGGCAAAGGCCTCTACAGAGTCAGCAGGGTACGAAGCCCAAGCAGTGGCAGTCACAGGGTCAGAGGCGAGATCAGAGATCTCAGGCTCCTTACACACCTCCGGCAAGGACTCAGCAGTCCTCCAGAGGTGGGTACAGTGGATCTAGCAGGACAGGGGGATAGTCTTTCTCCAGACCATAGGGAGTGCAGTTTCAGGCACGTGGTGCTTGCTTCACATGTGGAGCCATGGGACACATGGTGAGAGAGTATCCTCAGGGTCAGATGGTAGGAAATCAGAGGATGGCAGCATCGGAGACGACAGTTGGGGATATGGGGAAGTCCCATAGGGTCTTCGCAGCAGTTGACAACCGCCAGGCAGAGCATCAGGCCACGGTTATTGAGGTAGTAGGTATGATTAGAGGTAGCAGTGTATCTATATTATTTGATTCAGGAGCTACTGACTCTTTTATATCTCCATTGGTTGTGGAGCGTTGCGGGGTAGTGGCAATTAGACAAGAGGTTAGTTGGGAAGTGGAATTAGCTTCAGGGGCTAGAGTGTCAGTGGAATCAGAAGTTAAGGGTTGTCAGCTTCAGATTGGTAATACCACCACCTTAGTAGACCTTAGAGTTACACCACTCAGATCATATGGCATCGTACTTGGCATGGATTGGCTTTATGCCCACAGAGCCAAGATGGATTGTTGCCTGAAAAGGATCGAGTGTGAGGATGATCATGGCTCTCCCATAGTGATCACTGGAATTCAGAGACCCATGTCTCTTCGTATGATCTCCGCCATGCAGCTTAAGCGAAGCATGCGAAAGGGATGTCAGTTATTTGCCATCACCATTAGTGATAGAGAAGAAGAAGAGGAAAAGGAACCATCTATTGACGACCATCTTATCCTTAAGGAATTTTCACATGTATTCCCTTCAGAATTACCAGGTATGCCGCCCCGTAGAGAGATTGATTTTCATATAGACCTTGTTCCAGGAGCCGAACCAATTTCACAAGCACCATATAGGATGACCACAAATGAGCTTAATGAGCTCAAGATGCAGCTTGAGGAACTCCTAGAGAAGGGCCACATTTGCCCTAGTGTATCCCCTTGGGGTGCACCAGTCATCTTCGTGAAGAAGAAGGATGGATCTCTCCGATTGTGCATGGATTATCGCCAGCTGAACAAAGTAACCATCAAGAACCAATATCCATTGCCCAGGATCGATGATTTATTTGACCAACTTCAGGGTGCCAAAGTATTTTCCAAGATTGATCTAAAGTCAGGGTACCATCAGTTGAGGATAGTGGATAGTGATATCTACAAGACCGCATTTCACACTAGATATGGCCACTATGAGTTCACCATGGTCCCATTTGGTCTTAAGAATGCCCCAGCAGTTTTCATGAGTCTCATGAATGGAGTATTCCGCACATTCCTCAACCATTTTGTGATTGTTTTTCTCGACGACATATTGATATATTCACGGAATGAGGAGGAACATGAGGAGCACTTGAGACAGGTTTTGCAGTGTTTGAGGGAAAATCAGTTGTATGGTAGTTTGTCGAAGTGTGCTTTCTTTAGAACAGAGGTCAGGTACCTTGGTCATGTTATATCCGGTGATGGGATCTCAGTGGACCCATCAAAGATTAGAGCCATTATGGATTGGCCAGTGCCTACTAGTGTGACAGAGGTTAGGAGCTTCATGGGCTTAGCCGGTTATTACCGATGTTTTGTTGAGGGATTCTCTAGAGTTGCTCATCCTATTACTTCTCTTCAGCGCAAAAGGAAGAAATTTGAGTGGACAGAGAAGTGCGAGAAGGCCTTTCAGGGACTTAAAAAGGCACTTACTACCGCACCTATCCTTGTAGTACCAGATCCTTCAGCTGATTTCATGGTTTGCACAGATGCTTCCCTAGAGGGTTTAGGAGCAGTACTTATGCAGGGAGGCAGAGCTATAGCTTTTGAGTCTAGGAAACTCAAGACTCACGAGCTTAATTACCCTACTCATGACCTTGAGCTTGTAGCAGTAGTGCATGCACTTGTGAGATGGAGACATTTCCTTTTGGGTCATCATTTTGAGTTGCACTCAGACCATCAGAGCCTTCAGTACATATTTACTCAGCTGAATCTTAATGCACGTTAGAGGAGATGGATGGAATTCTTGTGCGAGTATGATTTTGACATTCACTACATCAAAGGGAAAGAAAACGTAGTTGCAGATGCTTTGAGTAGGAGACGTCATGAGGTATACACCATATCTATGAGCACGGATTTGAGAGATCAGATCATGCAGCAGTTGCCAGAGGACAGATGGTATTTAGAGGTTTGTCAGGCTATATGATCTCAGGAAACTTTAGAAGGGAAATATGTGGATTATTCCTTAGAGTCCGATGGTTTGTTATGCCATAGAGGGCACATCTATGTACCTTCTTTCGGGGGATTGCGGGAGTTCATTATCACAGAGGCTCATAGAGCTCCTTATGCAGCACATCCCGGGGTCAAGAAGATGCATGCAGACTTGAGGGAATTATACCATTGGCTAGGAATGCGACAGCTTATTGCCGAGTTGGTAGCCCGATGCCTTGAGTGTCAGAGAGTCAAGGCGGAGCACCGCCATCCAGGTGGGTTGCTCCAATCTCATGCCATACCAGAGTGGAAGTGGGATACTATATCCATGGATTTCATCATTGGTCTCCCCATGTCATCTCGTCGCCATGATGCCATCTTGGTGACGGTTGACAAGTTGCCCAAAGTGGCTCACTTTTCACCAGTTCATACCACCTTCATAGCACCAGCAGTAGCACAGGTGTTTTTGTGAGACATTGTCAGACTTCATGGAGTTCCACGCAAGATCATTTTCGACAGGGATTCCCTCTTCACATCTTCCTTTTGGAAGGCATTACAGGCAGCAATGGGTACCAAGCTCAATTTCAGTACAGCCTATCATCCGGAAACGGATGGCCAAACAGAGAGAGTTAATCAGGTGTTAGAGGATATGCTTCGCATGTATGTCATGGATCACCAGACCCGATGGGAAGAGTACCTTCCCTTATTAGAGTTTGCCTATAACAATGGGCATCACACGTCCTTGGGGATGCCACCCTATCAGGCATTATATGGCAGACCTTGTAGGAGACCATTGAGTTGGGACCGCATAGAGGATAGAGTTGCTATTGGTCCAGAGATAGTTCGGGATATGGAGCAGCAGGTGGATTTGATTAGGCAGCGTCTTAGAGAGGCACAGGATAGACAGAAGAAATATGCAGATGCAAAGAGGATAGATCGTAGCTACTTGGTTGGAGACAGAGTCTTCTTGAGAGTACGACTGCATAAGAGTCCATTCCGATATGGAAAGGGTTCTAAGCTCGCACCTCGCTTTGTAGGACCATTTGAGATCCTTGAGAGGATAGGACCAGTTGCCTACCGTCTAGCATTGCCACCTAGCCTGTCACGCATCCACGATGTGTTTCATGTGTCAGTTTTGAGGAAGTATATCTATGATGAGTCTCATATTCTAGATTGGGATGCCTTGCAGGTGGAGTCGGACGGGCAGCTAGCTTTGGAGCCCATTTGCATTTTGGCACGCCGGACGCTGGGCCTTCAAGTTCGAGAGCT
The DNA here is from genome assembly GCF_030272615.1 of Cryptomeria japonica. Taxonomy (NCBI): domain Eukaryota; kingdom Viridiplantae; phylum Streptophyta; class Pinopsida; order Cupressales; family Cupressaceae; genus Cryptomeria; species Cryptomeria japonica. The sequence goes on along the minus strand of NC_081414.1, from coordinate 798,769,548 downwards.
GGACCAGGTTAGGGTCCAGTGGGATTGCTATGATGAGGTCACAGCCTCATGGAAGGATGCAACACATATAAGATCATAGTACCCCCACCTTTTTAATGAACTCCAGGAGGAAGTTCATGCTTAGAGGGGGAGGGTGTGAGGCCCTACCCCGACTCAGTTTGACATTTTCAGTTATTTGCATATTGAGACTATTATGGATGCTTTATTTTATGCTTTATGGATTTAGAACCTATATGACTTCATGATTTGGATCACATTGACATATAATGATGCTTTATTTTATGCATGATGATTATGAAACTTTATATGTTGCTAGATTAGAATTACATTGAAATGGTGAATGTCAGTATTGGAATTGCAGGACTTCATTTTGATGATAGAAAAATGATGCTTATTTTATGAATGGTTCAATTTTGAGAATTATGTTAATTGCTTATGTGGAATCGAATTTGAATGAATGAGATATTGAATTATTGTTGCCTAATGTATGAGTGTTTGATGTGCAATGAAATCCATGTATTTAATTATGTATAATTGTGATTATTTGGGATTACTAATGTGTTAATTGAGAATGCGCAGGAAAATTATCCATGTGACCATGGAATTTATATGGAGAACCAAACCTAGACCAATGTACGTTTGTTAAGCTAGGGGTTGTCTATTTGGAGAGACAACACCCCGTTTGTAATGTATTTTATTTGTGAAGTGTATGATGCATGAGTGTTAAAATTAATTTTTATGTATATGTGTGATCCTACAAGAGACAAATTCCATGTGTGATTTTTATATTGTGTTTTTATTGTGTCACTTGACACATGTGCTGATTAGTGTCACTGATTTTGACTTGTCTCTTGGAGGGAGTTTTGTTTCTACCAAAGCCATTCAAAAACATGAGTGTGGTCCCAAATTTGCCTTGGGTAGGGAGTCTTGGGAGTGGTCAACTCAGATTTGACCCGTAGGTAAACTTCAGTTGGGTTTCCAATGGGTTAAATGGACTCCTAGAGTCAGTTTTAGGGCTTTTCCAAAGGTCCAAAGTGTATACCTATGAGTTAGGGGTATTTTGAAACATGTGACTACTCCCATGTGACTGTTTAGTGACCTGAAAAAGTGGTTTTTCCAAGGTGAGCGAAAATTCAACTTAGAAAGTTCCTCCTAGGATAGACAACTTTCCCTTTTGATGTCAAACTCTCTTCCCCATCTTCTCTCACCTTTTCCCTTTCCATTTTTAGTAATGTGTAAGAGTTTGGGAAGAGCAACCAATGGGAACTCTCACCTCACCCAAGGGGTTGGGAAGTGTGTGAGAGGCCTTCTTAGGCAAGAATTAGAGACTTAGTGAGTAATCACCCACTCTCCATTGTTGGAGATTATGCTTTTGTTTTGAAAATTAGTTGTAGAATAGATCTTGGGAAAAAAAGATTGGAGGAAAGTTTGTGTGGATTTGGGCAGCTCATCCCCAACTATATCTAACATACTCCAGGCCCTGAGATTCATCCCTTCCCCCCCACAAATACAACCATAGCAGGCTTGTCTACACTCAATAAAACTAGGGTTCTATTGTCCACTTCTGGCACATCCTCTCATACCTCAATCTCGACAACCAAGAAAGCTAAAACCATGCCATATACTTCATCTGGCATAGGAGGTCATAATTGCCCTCTTAGGAATCCTATTTTAGACCCATCTCGTTCCCCTTTGGACAATCAGATGTCGATCCACTCTTATCCTAACAAGGATATAGTCCAGGTTAATAGAAAATTGGACAAGCAATCTATCTCCTTGAATGGAGAAGCCCTAACCGACCTACTCAAATTCACCAACTCTTTGAAAGAAGATATAGCTGAGCAGATAGAGATTGTGGAACTCAGATTGGCTAACAATGACGATGACCTTAGAGACTTAGATCATTTCTCGGATCTGGGATGCCTGAAGGATTTTAACCACAAGGAGACTCACCGAGACTTAGTAATCAACACCTCTTTCCCCCCTCCCTCTCCCTGATCTTTGCCTAAGTTAGAGACTCTTGGAGAGGCTTCCCGTACTCTTTGTGAGAAAAACCCTTTGGAAGCAGGCCCGTTAGGTTTAGCTCTTAATATGGAAGGCAGGAATAAACCTGAGTATGGGTCTTCCCAGAAGAGAAGAGGGAGAAGATAAAACTTAGAGTTAAGACTCTTGGATGGGAAGGGTTTGGACCAATCTAATCTTACAGATGTCTTCAATGTAGGGAGGGGGAAGTTCCCTCCCATGTCGCCATGAAGTTATTAACATGGAATGTTAGGGGCATTAACGCCCCTAACAAGTAGCACATCCTCAAGCACTGCATCTTTAAGGTTAAAGCTGAAATTACTATTATTCAAGAAACTAAACTAGACAACCTTGGAGGAGAAAATTTTGTGAAACGTTTAGGAAGCTTCAATTGGTTAGGGATTCTTGTGGTTGGGGCTTATGGAGGTTTAGGTATTATATGGGACCCTAGACGTATCTCACTAGAAATTATAGAGACCAATAGATTTTGGATGGAACTAGGAGTTATATATATCAGCAATAACCTAAGTTTTAACCTGATTAATGTCTATGGACTCACCCCAAATGACTTAAAATGAGCAGTCAAGGAGGATCTCTCCTCCTTCATGAATAGAAACAAGAATAGAAATTGTATAATAGGTAGTGATTTTAATGCCATAAGAAATGTAGCTGAGAAATCAGGAGTTTGCTCTAGAGAACCTCAATCTTTAGTATATTTTAGAGAGTGGACCTTCCAGAATAATGTCATGGATATTCCTACAAACAATGGTGTCTTCACATGGACCAATGGAAGATCTAGGTTCAGTATGATAGTAGGGAGATTAGATAGGTTCCTTATCAAGGAGAATTTAGGCTCCCTAAACAAAAACTTAGTTAAGGCGTCCATCCTTCTTTTCTTAGGCTCTAATCACTTTTGGATCCAATTATCTATAGCCGAAGACCTTAAGCTGATGAAATGCCCATTTAAATTTGAGCTTATGTGGCTGAAAGAAGAGAATTTCATTAGTACGATAGAAAATTGGTGGTCTTCATTCAAGGTCTATAGTTCCAAACTTTTCTACTTTGTATCTAAGTTAAAGATGATCAAAAAATATCTCCTCTCATGGAAACAGAAAAAAATTGGCAATATCTTTGAAGCCAAAGACAAAATTGAGATAGAGTTAAAAAAATCTGTGATCAAATTTGGAATGGACCAAGATCGATATTTGAAAGGAAAAACACACAAAAAAATATGAAGATATCCTTTCCAAAGAGGAAACCTTTTGGAAACAAGAATGAAGAGAAACTTGGCTAGCTGAAGGGGACATGAACAAAAAAAAATTTCATGCTAGTACTAAAGCTAGAAGGAGCATAAACAAAATAACCAGAATCTTTGATGATAATGGCCGCTTGATAGAAGATCCCGAAGGAGTAGCCAAACATACTATTAACTTCTTTCAATTCCTTCTCAACTCGGACTCCTCCAACCCAATTCCCCAGGAAAGTCTCCTCCAGGATATTCTGAAACTAATTTCTCACAAACATAATATGGCTCTTAATAAGTGTTTCATAGTAGATGAAATTGAGAAAGCAGTAAAAGAACTGCACCCTGATAAAGTACATGGGCCAGATGACTTTCCAGCTTCCTTTTATCACTCATGTTGGCATTTTTGGGGGATGGAATTAGTTGACGCTCTCAAAGGCACCAAAAAATCACACAGGATCCTTTGAGAGATTAATAATACCTTCATTGCCCTCATTCCAAAAAAAGCTTCTGCAGACACCCTGGATGAGTTTAGACCGATCGCCTTCTGTAATACACTATAAAATCTTTACAAAAGCACTAGCTAATAGAATCAAACCCCTCCTCCAAATTATTATCTCAAAAGAACAATCTAGTTTTGTTCCTAGTAGATCTATCTTGGATGGGGTTATCCTCACTCGTGAGGCAATCCATTCCTCTGAAACAAAATCCATCCCCTGTATGCTCATCAAGCTAGATATCAAGAAGGGTTACGATAAAGTAGACTGGAGGTTTCTATGTAAATGCATGGCAACCTTTGGATTCAACAAAAGCTAGATAAACTTGTTATTTGAATGCATCTCAACTCCCTAATTCTCAATATTGGTTAACGGCTCCCCCCATGGTTTCTTTGCTAGCTCCAAAGATTTGAGACAAACGGATCCTATATCCCCCTTCCTTTATATTATCATGAGAAAAGCCCTAGGTAGGACTATCCAGAAATTTCAAGAGCTTAGAAGTATTGTCGACCCAGTAACTCACCAGCAATTTGCGGACAACACGCTCCTGCTAGGTAATATCACCCCCTCTGAAGCCATAAACCTCAAAATAATTCTGGACTGGTACGCAAAAGCCTTCGGCCAAGGGGTAAACAAAGCAAAAACCAAGGCCTTTTTCCTCAATACTAATGAGAAGATAGAAAAGGAAATTCTTAGTATTTTGCGCTTCCATTCAAGATCTCTCCCATGTATTTATTTAGGTCTCCCTTTGGATAGAGGGATTAGAGAAAACAACTCTAGGACGACGTCCTACCTAAAGTGGATGCAAGATTGAAATCTTGGAAAGGTAAATGGTTGTCGCTAGTAGGTAGAATTGTCTTGATTCGCTCTGTCCTTTCAACAATCCCTAAGTTTTACATGTCCTATTTACAACTCTCCATAAGTATCAGGGACAGACTCACTAGGATCTTGAGGTCCTTTCTTTGGAAAGGTTTGGGAGACAAGAAGAAGTTTTCATTAATTGCATGGGATACTCTATGTCTACCTAAACTGAACCGAGGTTTAGGTTCTTGAAATCTAGATAGTCAAAATAAGGCACTTGGAGCCAAACTAGTATGGAGAATCTATAAAGAGCCACATTTGAAATGGGTCAAAATAATTAAGCGGAAGTATCTAAGCAATTCAGCCCCAACCAACATCTTCAGAATATCGTCCCTCCCCAAAAGATCTAGAATTTGGAACTTCATTTCCTATTGTAGAGGATTTCTCTTCGAACAACTATCTTGGAATATCAAATTAGGAGAAAAAGGAATTTTTTGGGAGGATTCCCCTCTTAGCAACTTAATTCATGATGACTCCCTAAAAGAAGAGTTGGTAAACTCTATAGGTAAGCTCGTCAGAGACTATGTTTCCTTCCCCAAATTGGACTCGGCTTTAGGATGGAGCTGGAAGCCTCATATCACATCACCTCCCAATCAAAGAGGAAGCTCTCTCCTCCTCTCTATTCTCTAGACTAGGAAGCTTTCTTTTAACTCAAGCAAAGACAAATTAATCTGGCTAGGTTCCCCGAATGGGGAATATGGCGTAAAATAGGGCTATAGGACTACACATAAGATAGAAACCAGATCAGCCTCCAACCTTCCTCTGTCCCTCTGTTGGCATAAATCCTGCTTCCCAAAAGCTGGGACCTTTCTTTGGGCTGCTTTGCAAAAAAGGATTCTCACAAAGGAGCGTTTCTAGAAATTGGGCTATGCAGGCCCCTCTAGGTGTTGATTGTGCTACAAAAGGGAGGAAGATGTGGACCACTTATTACTCAATTGTGATTTTACCTTATCGTGCTGGAACTAGCTTTTCAACAAACTTAATTTAAGTTTGGCATGTCAATAGGACCTTCTTTCCTTCCTACAGGGTTGGCCAGTCTCCCAAAATTTTGGCCACTATGGGCATATCTGGATCATCTCTCCCTCGATCCTCCTCTGGGAAGTCTAGAAAGAAAGGAATGGAATAATTTTTAAATAAAAATAACTCAATAAGGAGTCTCTCCTTGTCAAAATTGAGGCATCTATCATAGAGATCACCAATATATTTATCAAGAAATACCCCCTAAAGAACTCAAAATTATTTCTTAGGGACAAAGCCATAAAGAAAAGTTGGGAAGGTATCATTCTTCCCCTGTATGTCAGTTTAGGAGACAATTAGAATTTACTAGCCAGAAAGCAGTGTGTTTTGGCCCCCCCCACCCCCCAGTTGGTTAAAACTCAACTTCAATGGAGCTTCCTGGGACATCCTTGGCACAATAGGTGTAGGTTGTATTATCCACTCTTGGGAAGGGGAAGAGGTTGCTATACTCGCTAAACCTATAGGGTCAACCACTAACAATATGGTAGAATCCAATGCAGTAGTAGAATGGTTGCTGCTTTGCCACAAATTAGGAAACTCTTGCAATTAAAGAATCAACAATCTAATAAATAGAGCTAGGGATTTACTTCCTTATTATAATTTTGTAATCATCAACCACATCTATAGAGAAGGAAATCGAAGAGTAGATGAACTTGCAAATGTAGAAGAATATGGTAAGGAATTCAAGAACTAAGGAAAAAGCTAGAAGCCCGACTAATTCAGTTATTCACCTCTCCTCTTCCCTTTAAGACATCACATAAATATACACATGACAACCTCTATACAATGATTAACCATGCTCACCTCCTCATCTTCCCCTAATCTCATTTTCACTCAAGGGCACATAAATAGTTAGACGGTTACACATTCTTCAATCATAAACATATTTTCAGCTCACAATTAGAGTTACCTAATATTCAACATGTAGCCTCATCTCAGCCTAGGCATCCCACTTTAGGTATATTTATATGCTTAGGGAGAGATTTAATTAGCAATTTTTCACCATTCCCTCATAATCTCTACTCTTCATCATCAAACAAGAACAACCTCATCCATTCTCATTCTTCACTCCCAACCTTACTAATCCTATCCAACCCCGCATATCTAGTTTCATTTTCTCACTAACACTCAAACCAATAGATTCCCTCAATGTATATAGATGTATATATATATTTATACATGTATATAGATAGATTTACACACACACACACACACACACATATATATATATATATAAATTTACGTTCACTTATCTTTAGACATATGTATATATAATTATACATATACAAATATATATATATATATATATATATGTAGGTAAGTATATACATACACTTATATACTTACATTTGATATATATATATATATATATATATACTCATTTGTAATTATATATATATATATATATATATGTAGGTAAGGACTTGTATAAATTTAAATTGTACATTGATAATTATATATCTTAATTTGAAACAGATATTTATTCGTCCTCACACACTATGCATATATATATATATATATATATATATATTTTGTCAAATATTCTTACATCTTCTCACTCACTCGCACCCGTATTAAATCATAGCCTAATGAGCTAGGACTGTTAAGGAGATTTCATTCCCATTTTTTAAACCCTATCTAGCTTCCTTTTTCTTACCTTCATCCTCATTTTCTATTCCTTCCTTGGCGATCTCTGATCACTTCATCCTATCGCCACTCATTTATTCATATCGATTTTTGATTCTCAACCGTACCTGCATTAGATTTTCCTTTCTTTGTCTACGTTGTCTCAATCATCCCTTCCCACATGCCAGTCATGTATGAATTAATTAGTCACTAAGCACGTGTGATGTCAGATGATGGAATTATGAGGAAGCTATAGCAATCATTATTCCATGATTTGTTACTTGGGAAAGGATATCAAGTAGGTCTCAACCCAATGCTTTATTATGAAGTTTAATTATTTTGGCTCAATCTTAAATACTATCATTTCATTTCTATTTACTACCTCCTTAACCGATCCTATGGCTTTATATAGGCTCCCCCCTTATTTTTCATTTATTCTTAACAAAGAGCGTAATTCAGGAGATATGGACACTATTCTAAATCTCAAATGCTCCAAGAGACAAATGACTATTACTGGTGAGATTAAGGTAGCTTGGTTGAAAGGTATTGTTAATTCCCCTCATGACCTGGTTATTAGTGGAATTTCACAAATCCTAGGGGAACATTTGATTCACAATGAGGATAGATCTAGAGAAAACTCTGATATCTCCTCCATGTTTTTAGCTATATAGTGTTTCATTTTGAGTCTAACAGGGATTTTATCAAGAAGCTTTGTTTAAAAGTCTTTAAGCACAGTATTCTAGGAGAACTCGACTGAGTAATGGTTAAGGTCACCAATGATCTTCTGGCCCCTAAGCCCAAGCACTATGACATTCTAATGTGGAATAACCATGAGGTTGTTTGATTCCTAATTCTGATTATTGTCAACCCTACAAAATTTGCAAACATGCTCCTCATCATTCAGAGGAATATCAATTTCCTCATGTGGTCGTTTCATGTGAAATCCACTCCTTACAAGCACTAGCTGGTTGTATACCTCCGGGATGAAGGACTTAACATGGACTTGGCAAAGGGTATGGAAGACTCTAACCTAAGGTCTCTTGCCTTATCAAAGAGATGACCACCAGATCAAGCAAGGCCCCAAGGGAAAGGGCCTGCCTCTTAAGTTAAAATTTTGAATGTGATCCTTTGATAAACTTTAAATTGTTAAACTTTAAAAGTCCCTGATATACTTAGACATCTATAGTTAGCTGGTGACTTTTATTTTGAGTTTCTTGACATTTCTCGCAACAATATAGATACACTCACATAAGATATATACTATTATATGTAAATTAATATTGCTCTGTTAAGTTGTTTTTTCATTTTCAAATCATCTTAATTAGGAACCAGAATGGACGCAAATTTCTCTGTTAAGGGACTCATAAATGGAGTATATATATCATAATAAGTATATTTAACACATAGATGTAGGTGCACATATATACTACTTTGCAGAGATATATACACATTTGCATTTATGTGGTTATATGTATGAAGAGATATATACTCACAGGTTAATATAATCCCATTTCTTTAAGGCTTTCTGTCATGACATATCTTTTTTTGGGGCCCACTTCTAGTTATTTCTTTAACAATGGTTAAGTTTAATTTGGCTTAGTTCCGCATCACTCATTGGGTTTCCTTCCTTTGGTTGTTGCTTTGTTGATTTCCCTCACAAGATTTCCTCTATTCTAGTTCATAAGTTGGTTTACTCTGAGCGATTCCCCATTCTTTTTTTCTAGTTTCCATTGGTCACGACTGTAATGGCCCTAGTCCATTTTAACTTAAACTATTGTTGTTTCAGGCTCTTTATGACAAACATAAATGTAGGTTTTAGCTCTAGACTTGCTTCCAGGGCAACTTAATTTGGGGAATATTTAGGACATTTGGCTCTGGGCCTATGGATTTAATTTAAGATGGGGAGGCTTATTACCTTACCTTGTTTTTCATTATTTACATACTTCTAGTTAATTTCTTCAAATTAACTTGATCTTTCAGATTGCAAGAGAACCAGTTTTTTGTGTTCTGCAGGTTCCAGATATAATTAGGAGCCCCACTCCCTAATCAGTGCTTCCAAGCTGAAAGTATCTCTCGGACACTAATGAACGGTTACTCCCATCTGGGGGTCTCGACCTATGCTTTGGTACCTCACCGCAGAGGATTATGTTTAAAATTGATGGTAGAGGAATTTTGTCAAAAGCTATGATTATGCAATCTCCCAAGTAACCATCCATTAGATAGTTGGCTCTCTGGGATATGTAAGTTATTCTATGATTTATCCTTGGGAAAGACCAAAGGTTTTCTTTGTTCGGTTCTTTCCTACCGGTACCCACACCAAACCAAATTTGTACAAATTTGTAGACATATATTCTAATTAATAAATTTATGGCCTCGACCCATTATTGAGCAAAACAAAAAAAAGATATAATATTCATATAGAAAAAAAATAATAATTTAACATTTATTTTTACAATATATGTTGGCAATGTTTCAAACGGGTATTGATAGAAAACAATATGATCTTTCTTTAACAAAAGATGTCTCATGAATTTTTAAATTCTTACACTTGAAAAAAATTTAAGTGAAAAGGAAAGTTGAAAAATCTATAAAATTGAATAATTCTAAAATACGAACACAAATACAATCGAATCTAGAAATAACAACAAGAACAATTTATAAAAACTAAAAATAATAAAAATTTAAATTTTTAAAATAAAAAGCATACTAAATATGACAAAAACATAGAAATACCTAAGATGTGGCTAAAGAAATTTTAGCTCATTTCTCCACTACCCATAAAAAATTGTAATTATAAATGTATACCTTCTATTTAAAATAAAATATCCACTTTAATATAATCACTGCACTATTCAATTATGTAAAACTACCTATGAAACAAAAATAGAAGTTCTAGAAACTTCGATATTGTCAAGCTTATTTAACACACTCTAAGGTATAACTTTTTATATGGTTCATCAACATAATTTTCTCACATATCGTTTTAAATAGTATATTAATAAAATAAACCATAACTTTCATACTTGGTGTTGAGTCAATCTTTCCACCAATTCCCCATCAACTCCATGATTAAAAATTGATGAACATACGAGTCCACCAACTTGCAACATGCTTGTATAAAATAAAATAAAATATCTAAATTGGATAATAATAGCCCATGCGATTCGACAAAACTATATTAAATAAGTTAAGGTATCCACTTTGTACATATCTTGCAAGGCCATGAATTTATATGAACCTACATTTCTTTTATGAATTCATATTTCAAGTGCCTCTTATGTGACTCTATTTTGGACATATTTTTTATTAAGGAATCCGATCAAAGAGTTCATCTTTCTTATGTATACATACATGTCTGAATATATTTTTATTAGGTGCAAATAAATTTATGATGACAAAATATTGTGTATATTATTAAAACTATCTTGTTTTTATAATAAAACATTTAGTGAATCGTAAAATTGATGTACCATGAATTTTCAAACTAAATTTAATCATTATAAAAAAATTAAAAAACCAAAGTATTTGATATAATAAATTCAAGAATTATAGAAGCAATAATAAATACGAATCCATGTGATATAATTAATAGTAACATAGTGACAAAATTGAAATTAGATCTAATTGTTACTAATAATCCTCTAATCATCTTCATAGTGATTGTAATCTTTCTTTATTAGTCAATCACTTTTATTAAATTAACATAAAGAATGTTAATATTTTAATTTTATTTAATTAAAGCTAAATTATTATGGATTTGTAAATAGTAAAAGTTCATTGGTTTCACCTAGTTTTCTAATAGGAACCCCACTATCAAATTCACTACCTATACAATCAAATTATTTGTTTATTCTCTTGATTTAAATGTTTTTTATCTTAATGACGAGTTGAGACAAACATGCATTACAAATGTTTGAATGTCTTACTAATTAGACCAGAAAACTAAGAAATATTTTAAATTTATTTACTTTATAACTCACCTATTCATTTTTACTCTAGAGAACTAAGTGGATTTTTATAGATGATAAGTTGGAATAATAATTTAGTATTAAAATGGAAATATCTTATTTCCTTGTACATGTTTAATTATTTGTTTAGATTTAATAAACCTAAAATATGAATTCATGTTTTATTAATTACAGTATGGGTTTTGACTACCATTTAAAATAAGTATTTGATTACTTTACAAAATGAAAAAGAAATATTAGATCATATCTATTGGATTAAACCATTCTATAGCATTAAAAGATTATATTTGAAAAACCTTAAACTATTGTTTCTTGGGAAACTTCTCCACCTTGACATTATAGAGAATAATGCTATCACTGGGTGTCAACCATCAGAGGTTTTCAATTTCTCATTCAAAAGTATTATAGAATTTTTGTAGATATTTATTCTAAAAGGTCTATTACTACCAATCATCATAAGTGGTGTTAAAATTATTAATTAAATTTATAGTAGTGGGTTGTAACTCCATGATCTTTCAATATAGTATTATTAGAACCACCCATTTGAAATTAATTTAAGAAACCATAATTTTGTGATAGAAGTCATTCTTTATTAGTCAATCACACCTAATATTAATAGTCTAATTTCATTAAATTATAATGTGAATTACTATAGACCTACAAAAATAAAAATTCAATTGTTTCACCTACTTAATGTTCCACTCATAAGATTTTAAATCATTATACCCTCCTAATTTTTTCCAAACATTAAAATGATACATTAGAAATATATTTTGATTTCACATTTCCCTGAAATATTAAACTAAAATGATATTAATTAAATATATATTTTATTTATTTAAAACCTTCCAGTATAGTTACATAAAATAAGTGTGAGATTTTGCCAAGATCAAGAGCTCAATGAAATGTACAAAATAGAGACACAATATAGGACAAGAATAAACTGTATTCTCATCAATAGAAAATGATCAATAATAATGATTCAATAGTTACATACAATGTAGATGAGCTTGCTTATATAGACAAGGCTAGGGATATGTGAGCAAACAAACATGACATGTGGCTCAATAAGAAACAAGGGTAGGTAGGAAATAGGTGTGGGTAGGTAGGAGAAATAATATAATAGTCCACATGAGGTGGATCACCCACTGAATGTGGAGTGTAACAACAAGAGTGGAGTGTAACAACAAGATCAACACCATAAAAGGTGGAATTTCTCCTACACACACTATCCCAATGTGGCACAAACACCCAAGTGTCTCATACCCAAACTACTATGAAATGCATTATCCTAAGTAAACTTAAGTAAAGTGTAATAATATCCATGATGAATAATTATTTACACCAACACCCCCCCTTAAGTGCAACTTAGGCGAATGCACTTAAGTCTACAATGCAACTAAGCAATGCAAGATGGGTCCCGGCTACGAGGCCATGTTAGGTACCCATGTAAAAATGCAAATGCATGCAAACCAATGCAATGAAATCTCTCACAAAGTGGGGAAAGAGAGAAAAACCCAATGGGAAAAAACCCTCCCCCAAAAGAGAGATGAAAAGCATACAAGAGAACTCTCATAGAAGAATGTGAAGAACAATACCCCATGTGAGGAAAAAGTCCCCCCCATATGAGAGAAGAAGAGAAGCTAGGAAGCCCCCCCTCAATGTGGAATTTGCACCAATGATAGAAGCTCGATGTATGAAGAAACTGCTCCACGAACATCGAACAACATTCCTCCCCTTAGGAAGAAACAAAACCAAAGGTGTATCCATGAAGTCTCCCCAATCATGAAGGGAAGATGTATGAAGAAAACTCATGATGAAAGGAATCTTTGAAAACTGTTCAAGTGTCCCCATGTCGATGCTGAAAGATACCCCCTCCAAAGGTGGTAAACTGTGCCACACTACTAAAAAAGGCACTCCAAGATCTAGTGGAGATGGATGTAGAACATGTCCCAAAGACTCACATGTCTCCTCAAAACATAAAGAGACCTCCTCCAACTGCTGTACATAAGTATCCACAATCATGTCAACCTCAAAAGAATGATCATGTAGAGAATGAACAAGAGGGTCAGAGTGTTCCCTCGCAACAATCGAAGAAGGATCACCTTCATCAAAGAGAAGATGAATGTCATCAATGATGTCTCCCAAATTTGCAATGTAGGATTCCATAAATAAACCTGCAATGTCTGTCAAGTAATCATCCCATGAATCTGAAGCTGGAAGACGATGAATATCCTGCTGCACTGAATCACATGAAGGCAAAACTGTCGCACTATCCGCATCATTAGGTGCAATAGGTGATGTGATATCAATATGAGGAGATGAAATACAAGACTCAAGAATGGGGTCACATGTGAGAATCACCATGTTCAAGTGTCCAAAGTTCTCCTCAAAATCTAAACCATCACAAGAAATGTGATCATCATGTGTAGAATCATCAAATGTGAAATCATCATCATCAACAAAATCTGAAAAGGAGTATAACCGAGATGCATGATCAACCACCCCAGTCGCAATGATAGCTCTAGTCTCCATGTCTCTAATGAAAACTGAGTCAGGTATGAACTCCACAACTCTCTTAGTTGCACCATGTGTGATTTGATAGATAGAAAGGAGATTGTTTGTCAAGTGGGGTACACACAACACATCATTGAAGGAGTTATCCCCAATGTCAATAAATCCTTTCCCAATCACATCCATGTATGTATGATTGCCCATCAAAATTCATGGCATGGTGCAAGGCTCAAATGTAGAGAACATAGACTGTGAAGATGCCATATGATGAGAAACCCCTGAATCTAGAAGCCATCTCTCTGAATCATGACTGATAGTAGCACATAGAGATTTTCCTTTTCTTGTTCCAAAAGAGTGAGTCTTCCCACTTGTAGAAGCCATGAATGCTTTCCCTTTTCCTTTTGAATGTGAGGAAGTGGAAGTTGATGAATCATCCTTCTTGTAGACTTTAGGTAAATCAATGTTATGCTTTTTGATGATATGTGTGAGCTCATCAATCTTCTTAGAATGGCAACGATGCTCCTCATGACCAATCTTTTTACAATAAGCACAAGTAGGTCTCTCCCTCTTTGGTGAATTATCTCTCTTGGAAGAGAATGAATCTCCTTGTTTTGGAGAAGATGGTGCTTTGTCTTTAGGCTTTGATTGCCATTTCTTCTTGTTTGAGTTGTCCTTTCCTTGATTTCCTTTGTTCCCTTGATTTTCCACTAATGCTTGAGACTTAGAAGCCTTAAGAATGCCCATGCTTATCAACTTAGTTTGTTCCATCATCAACATTTCATTGAAAGCATCAAATGTAGGCATTTTGTAGCTTGAACCCATTGTCATCCTATGGGTGTGCAAACTAGAAACAAATGCTGCATATTCTTGTGGAAGCTTGCCTATCAAGTTGAATATCAATTGAGTATCCTTCGTATCAATGCCACAATCTTTGAGTTGTGCCCTCAACTCATTTGCCTTAGTGAAATAATCTTGTATAGTATCAAAGTTCCTGGGATCTAACATGGTGAGATCACTATCAATTTGATATCCCCTAATCTCATCAACTTGACCATACAAGTCTTGAAACTTTTGCCAAGCATCCTTGATTATAGTACATTTCTCAATATGAAAAATGAGATCCTTTGATACATACTTTCTTAAGGTACCAATTGCCATGATATTTTTAGTGATCCAATCCAAGTGACCAACTGGATCAACCTTAGGATCAGTGGGAGAAACAATAGTTCCATCAATGTAATCAGTGAGTCCTTTTTCCATAAGTTTACTCCATGCATCAATTTTCCAAGTAGCATAGTTATGTGGAGTTAAGAGAGGAAACTTAGAAGAACCCATAGCAACAAAAAGGAAGGAACACAAGAGCACAAAAGCACAAGATACACCCCCCCAAATTCACTCAATCAAAGTACCCCCCCCCAAAGTGATGATTTTGGCACTTTATACTTAGTGCGATTACAATGAGTCACTTGCAAAACAAGGCAAAGTGGACTTATGATGCAAATTTTACAACTTCTCAAATGAGATACAAGAGACTTCAATCAATTGTGCAATGAATCTAACTGAGATTCAAGCAAAAATACAAGTACCAAGAGAGCCAAGAATGGCTAAAATCTGAAAGTACAATTTATACTTACAATGACATCAATATGATAGCATCATGTGAAATTAGACAAAAAAATATGCACTTTCAAAAAAAACGGCACCTAAAAAGGAGGTCGTATGACCCCAAACAAAGCCTCTGAAGTTGCAAAAACTGGGATTACTCAGGTACAGTCAGCAAAAACTGTATTTTCTGAAACATCAGTGCATCAAAATTAAAAAAATTCTTCACCACTGCAGAGAGCATGAAATTATAGCCCATTTCAAAAAAAATTGCACCCAAAAAGGAGCAAAAATGAGCAAGTTATGGCCATTTGAAGTTGAACTGCACAATCAAAAATGCAAATGAGACGGGCTTGCTAAATTTTTTTAAAATGCTGATGTGGCACAGATGTCAGCAAGTCACTATGTTAAATTATATGGCCATATGACCATCACAAAAACTTCGCCCCCTGCTGATTGGGCGTACGTACTGTACGGACAGTTGACTTGGCAGATAACTGTGCAAGTGACTGTGCAGTCTGTACCATACGGATTTGCTGACTGAGTGAGCCATGTGGCATACGTGGTGAATGACTGTGCATATGGGCTAATGTGTCATAGTGTATGAATGTACCCGTGGGCCAGTGGCCGCCTACCACATGGCGGGCACGGGTTCGCCTGTCAGGTTGACCGCCGACGGAGGGAGCGGCCGGAGCCTAGAGGAAGCCGGTGGCAGCGGGGGAGCTGAGGCGCTCGAGCTGCGGTGCCGGTAGCAGGCACAGGAGAGGAGGAGCGGGCACCGATGTCGGAAGGAGCCGGCGCGGCGGCGACGTCGGCTGAGGGAGCCGGTGGAAGCGAGGCGATCGGCGGCGCAGCGTGGACGAGCAGCGTTGGGGCGAGGGCGATCTGCGGCACGGACGACGGGTTCCTGCAGATGGCGGCGGCGTTGATGGCAAGGACAGGACATGGCACTGCGGCAGGTACAGGTGCGGCGTTCGGAGTGGTCAGCATTGCAGAGCAGGTACGCGACCTGCAAAACCTACGACATGCAGCTACGAGGTACGGGGGGGTCTGCAGACCCCCCAAAAACTTTTTTTTTTTTTTTTTTTATTTTTTTTCAATTTTTTTGATTTTTGATTTTTTCGAAAAATTACTTTCAGAAAATGAAAATTTTTTTTTTTTTGAAAAAATGATAAAAAAATTTGAAAATTCGTACGATTATAGCAAAATTGACGAAAAAAAATTTATCACCAAAATAGGCCAACTTTATAACCAAAATTCATGGAAACGGCCTTCTGGACGTAATGGCAGGGTTGGATCTAGTCTAGGACGCCTCCAAAAGATGCTGCTCCTCAGATTTGCCTCTTGACACCGCAATAATGCCTCTTCAAGATGAATCAATGAAGCCCCAATGGCTCTGATACCATGTGAGATTTTGCCAAGATCAAGAGCTCAATGAAATGTACAAAATAGAGACACAATATAGGACAAGAATAAACTATATTCTCATCAATAGAAAATGATCAATAATAATGATTCAATAGTTACATACAATGTAGATGAGTTTGCTTATATAGGAAAGGCTAGGGATATGTGAGCACACAAACATGACATGTGGCTCAAGAAGAAACAAGGGTAGGTAGGAAATAGGTGTGGTTAGGTAGGAGAAATAATATAATAGTCCACATGAGGTGGATCACCCACTGAATGTGGAGTGTAACAACAAGATCAACAGCATAAAAGGTGGAATTTCTGCTACACACACTATCCCAATGTGGCACAAACACCCAAGTGTCTCATACCCAAACTACTATGAAATGCATTATCCTAAGTAAACTTAAGTGAAGTGTAATAATATCCATGATGAATAATTATTTACACTAACAATAAGATATTACTTTAGAAGTGAATTATCTAATATATTTAAAGATTATTGTTCTTAAATAATGTAATCAATAACCACAATGTATACATTTTTTTTTACTTCAGATATAATCATTCATATGACAGTGCATTCTCTTTTTCTCATCTTTTTGGTGGTGTCTGAAACCAAGTTAAAAGGGGTTACTAGAAACTGCAACAATGGAATTGGTCATATCTTCTTGACAATTACAACATTGTCATTGATTATGGGTTCTTAGCAACTTGAACTAAAACATTAGTTTTAGATTTTAAAGGCAAAAAGATCACTAATTTGTTACCTCCATTACCTAGCTATTGTGTTTTTCTCTTCTTTCTGCATCTTTGGCATGGATATTGTATCTTTGTTCAGGTCATAAATTGTAAAACATAATTAAATGGGAATTTCATTATAATCATTCCATTCATTTATTACATACTGCATAGAAATTCAAAGTGCTTTTAAAATATTATTTTCATGGGCCACCAAATGGATTTCCATATAGCGAAGCAAATTTTTGTTAAACAATGTTCTATTTATAGAATAAACATGAAGAGCTATGTACCATGAAATGTTTATCTGCTCAAGAAACTTACACTATTTTCTACCGTGGACTGACCTATGGAGTCAATACACCTTCTCCATGTATTCTAAAAATCAGGTCAAATAAAGCTTAAATAATAGATCCCAAATAAGTTTCGAGGAAATATGTTTTTGATAAAGATAAATGGGTTTTACATGGACCTGAAACCAAAATTTTTACATAAACCAACCATCAGCCAAAAAGACATGAGCCAACATCAAAATAGGGGAGCACCCCCTATTGGTATTATGGATGTGTTGCATTAGTTTTGTCATTGATGTCAACACTTATCCTTCTGGAGATCTATATTGTTGATTTGGCACTATGGTTACATTGGTTTACTATTGAACTGACACATTGTGCTCACCGCCAAGTTCAGTGACTTATGCATAGTCACCGGTATATTATTCACCGATAGGTTATATGGTTCACTAGCATTGATGATGACTTGTTATCATCTCAAGATCACTTGATTACATCAAAGACATGCTTTGGATACTTGATTTTGGTGTTTTGGTTATTGGTCTAATCGGGTTGACATATTTGTTGTTACTGGTAGATTGGTCTAGGTTATGGACTGGTATGCATTATCTATTCTAGATCAGCATGACATGTTATGGAGATGATTTATTGATTGGATATTGTTGTAAATGAACTGAGCCGACATGATCTATCCCATCAAAACTTATTTGTAATTGATTTTATTGTAATCTTCTTATTGAATCGACCTACACATTTGGTCTTAGGTTTTGTATATATGTAAGATCTCATTTGTGAGGTGAGATATGGGATATGGTATGTAAGGTTATGGTATGGTATTGTAACATGGTATGTGTCAATATTGAAGATCATATGAGCAGACCATTGAGAAGGTTCAAGGAAGGTTTGAAGGTGATTATCAAAGCTTAACCGGTGCTAAATGCAACATTGGAGATGCTATTTTGAGTAGTAAATTATTCTAGGATTTAACCATCCTACTTTAGTCATTGCGACTCCCATTTGAGCAGTGTACTCTAGGCAGTTGGCCTTTCTACATGTGCAGACCCCATTTGTATACATATACTATCTGCAGTAGTATCATCTGATTGTGGGTAAGGTTTCCCACCATGGTTTTTCCCCTTGTAGGGTTTCCAATTAAAATCTCCAAGTTATGTGTTGTGGATGTTGTTTCTCTTTTTGTTTCATGTATTTAGTTTCACCGGTATTGATATTAACTGTTAATCTATTAACCGACATTAAGTTTGGTTTAACTATATTAAGTATCAAGTTTGATTAAGTCATAATTTGGTTTAAATTCATTGACAACTGATTCACCCCCCCCTCTTAGTTTCCTTCTATTTCCTAACAATTGGTATCAGAGATAAGTCCTCTTTTTGCATAAGCCTAACAGCTTGAGGAGATCCTATGGCAACAAACATTTTTAGGAAGGACAGTCCTAAACCTGATGGAACTAACTATGGTATATGGAAAATAAGAATGGAGACACATCTGAATTGCATTGGAAGAGACATATGGGAAGTTACAAAGAATGATTATGTTGGTCCTACACCGAATCAACCTAATCCACCAACATTGGGTAAAGATCAAGAAAATGATTGTAAAGCAAGAGAAGCACTTTTGAGTGTATTATTAGATCAAACAAATCATAGGATTATCGGACCGATCTACTACTAAAGCTATTTGGGATAAATTGGAGACATTGAATGAAGGAGATACCACTGTAAGAATTACAAAACTGGAATGTTATTGGGTCAAGTATGAAAATTTGAAAATGGAAGAAGATAAAATAATTTTTTCTTTTATGGAAAGAGTAAATGATATTGTTTTAGGAATACATTGTTGTGCAGGATCCATAAGTGAAGATGTAATTGTTTCTAAAGTTTTAAGATCTTTTCCACTGGCATACAAAATGAAATTAACTACTATTAATGAGTTGAGAACAATGCCTAATACATCAGTATCTAGAGATACCTTGGTTGGAAAATTTTCAACATTTGAGCTTGAGGAATTTAGTCCTGTTACTACCATTAAGATAGATTTAGCCTTCGGAGCATCATCATCTACAACATCATCATCATCATCTGATAAATCTAATTGGAAAGCATTGTATACAAAAGAACTTGAAGATATCAGAAGGGAAAATGAAGAACTAGAAGAAATTGAAGCACTATTTGCAAGGAAAATGCCTAAAGGTCTAGTTGGAAGTGAGTATGAAGGTAAAGCATCATTTAAATCTTTTAATTACAATAAATTTGGTCATATAGCATCTAGATGTCCTAATAGACATGCAAGATTGAGAGAGGAAGCTAAAAGAACATATAAGCCTAACACTGAATATCAGAGATATAGGTTTAAGAGAAAAAAGACAAATCTTGTTACTATGCTGATGAAGGAGTTACTAATGATTCTGTTGAAGAACCGACAGACAATGGATGGGATTTTATTGCAATAAAAGAAGATCAATTGGCACCTACTATTCCACCAGTAGAGCAGGCCCTGGCAGCTAAAATTGAAGAAAATGATGAATGGATCATAGATTCTGGATGTTCACTTCATATGACTGGTGATAAAAGTAAATTCTTATTTTTTCAAGAATATAGTGGAGGTCTAGTAAGATTTGGGGATGATAAAGATTGTTTAATCAAAGGAAAAGGCACTATATCTTTGGATGGTAAGTACAATACTAACAATGTTTATTATGTTAAAGGTTTCAACCATTATCTTTTGAGTGTTGGTCAATTAGTTGAAAAGGGATTTCAGTTACAATTCAAGAATGGTAAATACAAAATCATGAACAAAACTAGATTAGAGATTGCAACCGGTAATCAGACTAAAGGTAATATCTTTTATTTGAACAATAGTGATAAGACATGCTTGATTGTACATATTGATGAAAGCTGGTTATGGCATAAGAGACTTTGTAATGTAAATTTTGATTGCATTGTAAAGATTAGTTCAACTAAGGTAGTAAGGGATTTACCTAAGATTGTGAAACCTCATAATCTGGTATGTAAGGAATGTCAAATGGGAAAGCAAGCTAGAACAACTTTTAAGAGTATTTCTAAGAAATCCAATAATGTTCTTGATTTAGCACATTGACTTGTGTAGTTTGACACGAACAAGAAGTCTATAGGGAGATAGATACTTTATGCTAATTATTGATGATTATTATAGAATGTGTTGGGTTACTTTTCTCGGGGAGAAATCAGAAGCTTTTGGAAAATTCAAACCATTCAAGGCAATGGTTGAGAATGAAACTAATAAGAAAGTCAAATGTTTGAGATCTGATGATCATAAATGAACCTATACAGAGTGCACTGGTACAGAATATGGATCCAATCACACCAGCATCATCAGAGAATTCCATAGTGACTGAAGAACGATAGTATGTGAATAAACCCAGGTATGTAAGACTAAATCACTCAAAATATCAAATAATTGGGAATAAGTATCAAGGTGTTGTTATGACAAGAGGAAGACTGGAAAATGAAGATGTATGTTTAATTTCTCAAATTGAACCAGCATCTGTTATTGAAGCTTGTCAAGATTAACATTGGATTAAAGCAATGGAAGATGAACTAGAAGAAATTGAAAAGAACAATACATGGACACTAGTTCCCTGACCTAAAGACAAAAATGTAATTGGAACTAAATGGGTATGCAGAAATAAACTTAATGAAGATGGTAAGGTAATTAGGAACAAGGCAAGATTAGTGTGTAAAGGATATTCACAGAAAGAGGGAATTGATTATAATGAAACCTTTGCCCTCGTAGCTAGAATTGAGGCAATTAGATTATTTCTTGCTTTTGCAGCTCATAAGAATTATAAATTATATTAGATGGATGTAAAATGTGCATTTCTGAATGGTGATTTTGAAGAGGAAGTTTATATTGAACAACCTGATGGATTTTTATTGACAAATGTTAAAGATATGGTTTGTAGATTAAGGAAAGCTTTGTATGGATTGAAGCAAGCTCCTAGAGATTGGTATGCTAGACTAGACAAATATCTTTTGAAGCTTGGTTACACTAAAGGTAATGTTGGCAGCAACTTATATTTCAAAGTGACTAATGATGACATCCTAGTTATTGAATTTTTTGTTGATGATATCATTTTTGGAGGAGAAGATGGATTGTGTAAGGACTTTTCTAACAAGATGCAAGGAGAATTTGAAATGTCTATGATTGTGGAGATAAAATTCTTTTTCGGATTGCAGATTTCACAAACTAATAAAGGTATATTCATATGTCAAACAAAATACTTGAAGTAACTACTAAATAAATTTGGTATGGAAAACTCTAAACTAGTAAGTACTCCTATGACTACAACTAATAAAAAGGATTTCAGAGTAATCCTAAAGAAAATCATGAATCAGCAGTAAAAAGGATTTTCAGGTATCTACAAGGCACAAAAAATCTTGGTTTATGGTATCCTAAAGATGAAAATTTTGATTTATGTGCATACAAGGATGCAAATTGCGTAGGAGATGTAGATGACACAAAGAGTATCACTGGCGGTGCATTCTTTCTTGGTAGCATATTGATTTCATGGTTAAGCAAGAAGCAGAGTTGTACATCATTATCAACAACAGAATTAGAATATGTTGCAGTAGCAACTAATTGTACTTAGGTATTATGGATTAAGCAAATCTTGAAGGACATAAAGGTAAAATGCAAATAACCTATAATAATTTATTATGATAACTCAACAAAAATTAATATATCAAACAATCCGGTATTTCACTCTAAGACTAAGCATGTTTCTATCAAATATAACTTTTTGAAAGACAATGTTGAAGCAAAAGATGTAAGATTGGTTTATGTTAATACTAAAGAGGAGATTGCAGATATTTTTACTAATCCTTTTCCTAAGGAAACTTTTGAATATCTTAGAGAGTAGCTTGGGGTAATACCCTCACCGGTAGAGACTTAAACAGTTGAAGATTGGCATCAAACTAACAGAAACTAACAGATAATTTTATTTATTTATTTCTGACTTTAATGGAGGAGAGATACTTCTCAGGGGGAGTAGTTGGTTGTATTAGTTGGTTGTGTGTTCTGGTATTTTTTTTCTTTGGCATTTCATGTCAAAGGGGGAGATAGATCTATGGAAAAAATTCTTGGAAAACATTCCGGGGAGAGATATATATGAAAAAATTTGTATTTGGGAGACATTATTCATTGGGGGAGAGTTATTTACTCTTTATATTTTGGTTATGATTTCTAGTATTGATCTATTCTAGAGATTGTTTGTTTTTTTGGCATTCTATTTTGGCACTTAGATGTTTTTCCATCTTGTGTTTCCATCAATGCCAAAGGGGGAGATTGTTTGTATTATGGATGTGTTGTATTAGTCTTGTCATTGATGTCAACACTTATCCTTCTAGAGATCTACATTGTTGATTTGGCACAATGGTTATATTGGTTTACTGTTGAACCTACACATTGTGCTCATCGGCAAGTTCAGTGACTTATGCACAATCACTGATATATGGTTCACTAGTAGGTTATATGGTTCATCGGCACTGATGATGACTTGTTATCATCTCAAGATCACTTGTGTAGGATTTTTCCAAGATCAAGGGCACAATGAAAAGCATAAAAGAGAGACAAAAGAATGACAAGAACAAACTATATTCTCATCAATATGCAAAATGATCAACTGGATTAACCAATACAATGAATATAGGCCTGCTTATATAGGCAAGGCCATATGGATGTATGAGCACACAATTATGACATGTGGCTCAATGAGAAACAAGGGTAGGTAAGAAATACTAGGGGTAGGTAGGAGAAATAATATAATATTCCACAAGAGGTGGATGACCAACCAAATGTGGAGTGTAATAGCAAAATAAGACCACAAAAGATGGAATTTCTCCTACAAGCTCTATCCCTATGTGCACACTTCCCTAAGTGTCTCAAATCCAAACTACGAGGAGATGCATTATCCTAAGTTAACTTAAGTAAAGTGTAATAATATCCAAAATGAATATTTATTTACACCAACACCCCCCTTAAGTGCAACTTAGGGGAATGAAGACTCAAGTCAAGAATGCAAGAGGGGTCCCGGCTACTAGGCCATGATAGGTACCCATGTACAATATGCAAATGCAAGCAAAACCATGCAATGCAATCTCTCACAAATGGAGAAAGGGAGAAAACCTAGTGGGAAAAAACTCCCCCCCAAAAGAGAGATGAATGTACAAAAGACTCTCAAAGAAGAAGGACAAAACCTCAAGGAGGAAAAAGTCCCCCCATAAGAGAGGAAGGAGAAGTCAGCTAACCCCCCCTAATGACACATCCCGCACCCCCAAGAGAGCTCGCAATTGCTGGAACTTACTCTCAGTGAAAGGTTTGGTGAATATGTCAGCAACCTGCTCTGCTGTAGGACTATACTGCAAATCAATGACCTGCTCCTGGATGAGCTCTCGGATATAGTGCATATGAATCTCGATGTGTTTGGTCCGCTGGTGCTGGACCAGGTTCTTCGAAATTGCAATAGCACTTTGATTGTCGCAATGTAGAATTGTCGGCCATGGAGTGGTGAATCCAAACTCTGTGAGAATCTGCTGGAGCCAAATGGTCTCAGTTGCTACGTTAACAGCACCTCAATACTCAGCCTCAGTCGAAAAGAAAGCAATAGCATGTTGCTTCTTGCTCTACCAACAAATGGGGCCTGAACCAAGGTGAAAACTATAACCAGAAGTAGACTTACGATCATCAAGATCACTAGCCCAATCAGAGTCTATGTAACCAACCAAGCAAAGTCCTGTGCCTACTGCATAGTGAATCCCATAGTGATGTGTACCCTGGATGTAATGAAGAATGCGTTTGGCAGCTTTCCAATGAAGCTCATGTGGTTCTTGTATGAAGCGGGAAACCATGCCAACTGCAAATGAAATATCAGGGCATGTATGAGTCAAGTAGATGAGACTACCCACAAGTTGATGATACAAAGTGGCATCAACAGGTGGAGAAGAACAATGAGCCTCAAGCTTGACTCCTGAAAGAAAGGGAGTCGGGGCAGGCTTACAATCAGTCATATGAAAGTGTGCAAGTAGATCAAGAGCATACTTGGGCTACGATAATGTAATCTTGAAAGGTGACTATGAAATCTCTATCCCAGGAAAGTAGTGCAAAAGACCCAAGTCAATCATAGCAAATCTGTCATGCAAAGCAGATTTGACCCTGCTAATGATGGATGAAGTACTCCCTGTAATGATCAAGTCATCAACATAGAGCACAAGTATCAAGTGATAGTCATCCTGTCGCAAAATGTAGATATTCAGATCAGAATGACACCTGGTGAACCCTACAGAGAGAAGAAAGGAATCCATCTTAGCGTACCAAGCCCTGGGGGCTTGCTTAAGGCCATAGAGAGATTTCCTTAGTCTACAAACCAAGGAAGTATCCTGGATGAAACCCTGTGGCTGCTAAATATAAATCTCCTCATCAAGATCGCCATGAAGAAAAGCACTCTTCACATCCATTTGATGTACATCCCAACCATGAGCTGCAGCAATAGCAAGTGTCAAACAAATGGAGTTCATCTTGGCTATGGATGCAAAGGTCTCAATATAGTCAACACCTGCAACCTGCGAGAAACCTTTCGCAACAAGCCGAGCCTTATACTTATCCACACTAGCACCTGCTGCAAACTTGGTCTGATAGATCCACTTACATCAAACCATCTTTCTCCCCTTAGGGAGATGGACTAAATCCCATGTGTTGTTCCTCATCAAGGAACTATACTCTTCCTCCATAGCTTGGTCCCACTCAGGAACCCTTGATGCTTCCTTAAATGTTTGTGGATCAAAAGTGATAGCAATGAATGCATGAGGAAGATCCTAATGTTGTGATCGAGTTCTTTGTGTATCTGAAGGATCCCTAACAAGAGAACCCACAGACTCAAGTGTCTATCGAGCCCAACGCGGTCTAGGTGGAGGTGGAGAATGAGGCTCCTCAACTTCAAGTGGACCCTGCAGAGGTGTAACCCTGCGAGTCAGAGTTGAAGAAGTCTCATCATCTAAGTCACTAACATCACTATCCACAATGGAGGAAGGTGGAGGAGGTAGAGAGGTTAAGCTAGGAGAGCTTTCCTCAAAGTGAACATTCCTCTCAATGAACACCTCATGTGTCTCTGGATCCATCAATCTGTATTCCTTAACACCCTCAGGATATCCAACAAATATGCAAGGCCGACTCTTTGTTTCCAATGCCTTGCGTTTGTGCGGAGGTATGCGAGCCCATGCTGGACACCCAAAGACTCTGAAATGTCTCACAATCGATTTCCTACTAGCCCAAGCCTCAAAAGGAGTAATACCTTGCAAAGCTTTGTGAGGAACCCGATTCTGGATGTGTGTGGCACAACTGATAGCCTCTGCCCAAAAGGCGGGATCAAGAGAACATGCATGTATCGTACAGCTAGCCATTTCTTTGAGAGTTCTATTCTTGCGTTCTGCAACTCTGTTCTGCTATGGAGTGTATGCGACAGAATGCTGAAGATCAATCCCCTCAAGTGTACAAAAATCCTCAAGTCTTTTGTTCACATATTCCCTTCCATTATCTGTATGAAGAATCTTGACCACTTTCCCTGATTGCTTCTCCACACGAGTCTTGAAGTCCTGAAATCTGTCAAATACTTCACTCTTATGAATGAGAAAGTAGACCCAAGTGAAGCAGGAGTAGTCATCAATGAAGGTGAGAACATAGTGGGCCTTACTAAATGAAGGTGCTGGAAATGGACCTGCTACATCGCTGTGAACAAGTTGAAGAACTTCCAAAGCTCTCCAAGCTTTCCCCTTATCAAACTTCTCTTCGGGATGCTTGCCCATGGAACAACCTGAACATACACCCTCTGAAAAACTAATTCAAGGTAGACCTGTGACCATGTCTTTAGTGCTTAGCTATTGAAGATAGCAGTAGTTGAGGTGACCAAACCGCTCATGCCATAGCTTACTTTCTGAATTTGAATGAGTAAGCATGGCCCTAGAAGGTGAACTTTGCACAAAGTGGGAGAATGAATAAAGCCTTGAGTTGTCATTCACTTGTCCCACTGCTACCAAGGCATCATCATCAAGTTCCTTTACCACAACTGAATCTGGTGTAAACTCAACCTTTTTCCCATTCCCATAGAGAGTGATTTGGTAGATGGAGAGAATATTGGTAGACAAGTTAGGAACATAGAGAACATTCTCAAATGTTCCATCATCCATGTCAACTGAACCTTTCCCTTCAACCTCTACTTGTGTATCATCACCTATGTAAATGTGAGGTACCTTAGATGGCTCCAATGAAGAAAACTGCTCCTTTGTAGAACCCATATGATATGAGGCACCCAAGTCAAGTATCCATTGCTGTGAAGAACATGTTGTAGCCACAAATGCTTGCCCTTTTACCTTAGACTATGAGGAAGAGGAAGGAGATGAATCCTTCTTTGTGTAGGCAGATGGCAAGTTGATGTTGTTTTTCTTAAGAAGATTAGTTAACTCATCAACTTGCTTTGCGTGGCATTGATGCTCATCATGACCATACTTCTTGCAATATGCACAAGTTGGTTTATCCTTCTTAGTGGTGTCCCCTTCTTGGAAGAGGATGAAAAATCACCTTGTGATGGAGAGGATGATTATCCTTTTTCCTGGTGTGGCTTAGACTTAGAGTGCTTCTTCTTCTTGTTGGAATCTTTGCCTTGACTTCCTTGATTCCCTTGATTAGCCACCAAAGCCTTAGACTTTGAAGACTTGAGAAGCCCCATGTTCAACAACTTAGATTGTTCCAATATCAACATTTCTGTGAAAGCATCAAATGAAGGCATAACATAGGAACTCCCCACTGTTAAACGATGAGTTTGGAAGCTAGACACAAATGCTACATATTCTAGTGTAAGCTTGTCCAACAAGTTGAATATCAACTGAGCATCCTTTTTGTCAATTCCACAATCCTTAAGCTTTGCTCTTAGCTCATTTTCTTTGGTGACATAATCTTGGATTGTATCAAAACTCTTGGGATCCAACTTGGTGAGTTCATTGTCAATCTGATAGCCTCTAATTTCATCAACTTGACCATACAATTTCTGAAACATATCCCAAGCCTCTTTGATTGTTTTACACTTCTCAATGTGAAAAATGAGGTCATTTGATACATACTTGCACAAAGTTCCAAGAGCCATGCAAATCTTTGTGAGCCATTCTAATTTAGCATTTGGATCAGCCTTAGGATTAGGTTGTGTTGTGATTGTTCCATCTATGTAATGTGTGAGACCCTTTTCCATTAATTTACTCCATACTTTAATTTTCCATGATGCATAATTATGTGGAGTTAAAGGTGGAAATTTATTAGGACTCATTGCAACAAAAATGGAAAGAGCACAAAGAGAGGTACAATCACACAAGAAACCCCCCCAAATTCACTCAATCAAAGAACCCCCCCCAAAAGTGATGATTTGGCACTTTATAAGTAGTGCGTATACAATGGGCCACTTGCAAAAAATGGCAAAGTGGACTTCTGATTACAATTTTACAACTGCCTCAATAAGGCAAAAAGAGACTCAAACTAATAATGAAAGAGATCTAAACTAAGATCCAAGCACTTTACAAGTACCTAATAGGCCAAATAAAACCAATATCTGAAAGTACAATTTTCACTCAAAATCTCTGAAATCTGATCATAGATTATGAAAGTAGACAAAAAAACATGCAATTTCAAAAAAAACGGCACCTAAAAAGGAGGTCGTATGAGCTCAAACGAGGCCTTTGAAGTTACAGAATTGAGGATTGGACAGGTACAGATGAGAGAATCCAAAAATTACAAAAAACCTATGCACCAAAATCAGAAAATAACCACACCACAATGAAGATCATAAAATTTTAGCCCATTTAAAAAAAAATTGCACCAAAAAAGGAGCAAAAATGAGCAAGATATGGCCTTTCAAAGTTGGACAGCAAAATTGAAAAGTTCAATGGAGAGGGGGTCAAAAAATTTCAAAAAGCTGCTGATGTTGCGCTGATGTCAGCAATTCACTGTCTTAAATTTGATGACCGTACGACCGTCGCAAAAACTTTGCCTCCCTGCTGACTGGGCGTCCGTACCGTACAGACTGCTGACTGTGTAAGCTGATGTGGTGTATGGATCTAAGAGTGCGTACGGATCTAACAAGGCGTAGCATACGGATGGTTTGCGCATGTGCCACGTGGTGGGGTCCCAGCAACTGACTAGGCTCCGCGTGGCGCCCAGCGGTGACTGGGCGGTGCTGGAGGTTCTGGCCGGCAGTGGCACTGGGTCCCAGCCGGTGGGAGGAAGTCTGGGCGGGAGCCGAGGTCGTGGTTGGCGGGAGCTCTGGATGACCGGTAGTGGCGGCAGCAAGAACCTTGGCACCGGTGATAGTTTCAAAGCAGCCGGCGGGAGGTGCACAGTGGGTCACAATGGCGGCAGCGGGAACAGGTACGCGACGGTGGTGGCTCCGACAGCAGGTACGCCTGCGACACCTGCAACACACGCAGGGTATGGGGGGGTCTGCGAACCACCAAAACACCAAAAAAAAACATTTTTTTGATTTTTTTTTAAATTTTTTTAAATCATTTTTTTCAAATTTTTTTTTTTTTTTTTCTGAAAATAATAAAAAAATTTCGAAATCCATACGATAATAGCCAAAATGAAGAAAAAAAGTTTCTCACCAAAATAGGTCGACTTTATAGTCAAAATTTATGGAAACGGCCTCCTGGATTCAACAGTGATGTCCAAATCACTGTACGACACCCAAAAAAAATGAAGATCCCCAAATCCAAAAATAGAAGCCTCCAAAATGTCTCCAAAAAACTAATCAATGAAGCCCCAATAGCTCTAATACCATGTAGGATTTTGCCAAGATCAAGGGCACAATGAAAAGCATAAAAGAGAGACAATAGAATGACAAGAACAAACTGTATTCTCATCAATATGCAAAATGATCAACTGGATTAACAAATACAATGAATATAGGCCTGCTTATATAGGCAAAGCCATATGGATGTATGAGCACACAATTATGACATGTGGCTCAATGAGAAACAAGCGTAGGTAAGAAATACTAGGGGTAGGTAGGAGAAATAATATAATATTCCACAAGAGGTGGATGACCCACCGAGTGTGGAATGTAACAGCAAAATAAGACCACAAAAGGTGGAATTTCTCCTACAAGCTCTATCCCTATGTGCACACTTCCCTAAGTGTCTCAAATCCAAACTACGAAGAGATGCATTATCCTAAGTTAACTTAAGTAAAGTGTAATAATTTCCAAAATGAATATTTATTTACACCAACAACTTGATTACGTCGAAGAAATGGTTTGGATACTTGGCTTTGGTGTTTTGGTTATTGGTGTAATTGGGTTGACATATTTGTTATTACCAATAGACTGGTCTAGGTTATGGACCAGTATTCGTTATCTATTCTAGATCAGCATGACATGTTATGCAGATGATTTATTGATTAGATATTGTTGTAAATGTATTGAGCCGACATGAAGCATCACATCAAAACTTATTTGTAATTGATTTTATTGTAATATTATTAGTGAGCCAACCTACATATTTGGTCTTAGGTTTTGTATATATGTAAGATCTCATTTGTGAGATGAGAGATGCGATATGGTATGTAAGGTTATGGTATGGTATTGTAACATGGTATGTGCGAATATTGAAGATCATTTGAGCATACCGTAGAGAAGGTTCAAGGAAGGTTTGAAGGTGATTATCAGAGCTTAACCGATACTGAATCCAGCATTGGAGATGCTATATTAAGAAGTAGATTATTCTAGGATTTAACCATCCTACTGTAGTCATTGTGACTCCCATTTGAGTAGTGTGCTCTAGGCGATTGGCCTTTCTACATGTGCAGACCCCATTTGTATACACATACTATCTACAGTAGTATCATCTGATTGTGGGTAAGGTTTCCCATCGTGGTTTTTCCCCCTATAGGGTTTCCACATTAAAATATTTGTGTTATGTGTTGTGGATGTTGTTTCTATTTCTATTTCATGTATTAGGTTTCACCAGTATTGATATTAACTATTAATCTCTTAACCGACATTAAGTTTGGTTTACCGGTATTAAGTATCAAGTTTGATTAAGTTATAATTGGGTTGGAATTCATTGACAACTGATTCACTCCCCCCTCTGATTTGCCTTTTCTTCCCTAACCCCCCCTAATAGTCACGGAGGCAAAAGAGATGTAGACAAACAAGACAAAATGCAAGAAAAAATCTCAATTAAGAGAGTGCACCAAATCCTTGTTCTTTTGGATGGAAATCTTGCTTATTTCCTCAAGGTCATCCATAGTGAATCTGGAGGTACCTTTGTTGTTTCTCTTTATTTTGGTTCTGGAACTAGGACCAGTGGTTTTGTTGTCTCCAGAAGCCATATCTTCCCCTCCAAGATCTTTCACCAATTCAGTGTGGTATGATCTATAATCAACAACCATGGCTTTGAACTTTTCAAACCCCTCTATACTATTGTTCATTGCTTCTTTTCTTATGTCAACCAAGTTCTTGTGTTTTTTCTTTATCTCCGCCATAGACTATTCAACCTTTTCAATTATATGTTTGTGATTGCATTTGATAACCTCAACATTCTGGGAGAGATTTTGGGTCATAGTCAGGAGTTTCTCGGATTTACTGGGCTCAAGGGAAGCAGTGAATATTTCAATAATCTCTTTAACCCCCACTTTGAGGGTATCAATTTCTTGCTCCACCAACTTCTAGTAGCATTCCTAGCTTCAGGTAGCTTCCTTTACTAGGTTCATCAAATTACCAGTCGTTTGAATCTCACTGTTCTCTTCTTTCACCATGGTCCCCTTTTTTTCTTTTAGGACATTGATGGGGATGTCCAATTTTATTTCTTGATCCTAATTCTTCGGACCATAATCCTTAGCTACTAGCTTCTTCCTTTTAGAGAGGGGCTCGACCTTAATAATCAGTTTGTTGGTGGTTTTGTATTTGTTGGCTGCCCATATGGGAGGATTCTTATTGCTAAATGTCTCAGGGGTGACCATCATCTCCCCTTCTTCCGTAGGTTTATAATCAGGGTCATCAAGAGGAATGTCACCCCCAGTATCCTCCAATTCCATATCCCAGTCAAAGACATCCTGGATATTAGTCCGATGGCCAATCTCAGTTAGAGAGGGCACAACTTCAAGGGACTTAGTGTACTCCATGACGAGCACAATAAGCCCTTCGTGGAGAGCAGGGTTGTTATGATTTACCAAATGTTTTTCCAGGATATTTTCTAGAGAGGAGGCTAGATAGATAGGAACATAAATGATTTTACCATGCTAAAATGATTCAAAATGGTAAAATGATAGGAAAAGATGTTGGCATATCTACCATCAAGTGTAATATACCTCATTATGAACTCGGCCATGCCAACCCCGGGAGCCATAAGATCTTTCCTGTTGTAGCCGCAATCAACCATCTTGGTGACTCTAGAGCACTCCTTGTCTTTGTCAAAGAAACTCGACAAGTCCTCCTCCCTAGTTTTCCTATCCCTATAAAATCTTTTGCCAGTTGTTGCGAGACCAGTGACCGCTGCCACGAAGGTTTCATCAATCTGATACTTGGCTCCATAAGCCCTTAGGCTCCCTTTTTTCTACCCATTGATAAAGGCCTCCATGAGAAGAGGAGAAGGGCCATGAAGTCGACCCAGGAAGGGGACGATTCCCCCATCAATGACTTCCTACCACACATCCTTATTTTTCTTCCATTTCTCGCAAGTAGACGGTTCTTGCCTGTTCTTGTCCCCACCCATTATGCTCCTAGTCACCAAATAGAATAAAATGGGCCACACCAAAAAAGGCTCCAAACAGTCGCAGGAAATGGGCCACACCAGAAAAGTCTCCAAACAGTTGAAAAAGATGGGCCACACAATAAGACAGAAAATCTAGCACCGATGAAGTTTCTAGATCTTCAGTTAGGGAAAACAAAAGAGAGTCATTTCCCCATCAACTCAATCAAATCATGACGAAAGATCATTGATTAATGCAGGTGGGCATAATCATCAGAGGCTAGCTCGCACAGGTTTTGGGGGAAAGAATCCCTACTACTCCAGCATTAGGTCACCATGTATCCCACTACCAGATTGGCCTATAGATCCATCACTTTATTTCCTTCCTGGTATACATGCGAGATTTTGAAATCTGTCATCTCATTTATTATATCACGACAATCCTTGATTATATTATCTATCATTTAGGTAGGATCCGTGCATCCACTCAGACAGTTGACAATGTTTAGTGATTCAAACTCCAACCAGACTTTTGTGGAGACTTATTTTTTAGCCATGTGTAACTTAATGTAGGTAGCACTGGCTTGCACATAGTGGTTAGACTGGGTGCTCAAAGGGAGTGCCACCGCAAAAACCAGCAGATCAAAATGATTCCTAGCCACTCCTCCACACCCGACTGCCCTAGGATTTCCTTTAGCCACCACATCCACATTGATTTTGATCCAACCCATAGGGGGAGGATGCCAAAGAACATTTTGTCTGCATTGCTTGGTTTTGTGCACTAGAATGGCAATATTCTTGTCAATTTTCCATTGATTGATAGTATCCCAATCCTTTTGGAGAGTACGGAGGGGATGGTCATTCTTTCTGCTTGGGCAGGAGTGCAAAAAATTCTCCTTGGTAGCAAAACAAATTTTAGTAGCCACAACAAATAGAGGAGTTTCCAAATCCATAAAAACTCTGTTGTTTCTTTCTTTCCAGATGCCCCAGGCAATATGAGGAAGAGATAAATTCTAGGGCTCCCAAAGCTTGATTATCAAAGAGGCATTTCCATTCAAACCACATTCTATGGAAAGTATCAGGGAAGACCCAATCAATGTTCCAAATGTTAAGGAAGTGATTCCAGATATCCTTGGCAAAGACGCAATGAAGCAATAGATGGGCAGCATTTTCCTCCACCTCTTTACAAAGAAAGCATGTATTGGTAAGCGGGATACCTCTTTTGCAAAGATTGTTAATGGTAGAGATCTTACCCTGTATAAACAGCCAGAAAAAAATGTTAATTTTAGGAATTAAGTACTTGTTCTAGATACCAGCCCAGAAGGTGGGGGGGGTGAAGCTTCTGGAGATGAACTTATAAGCATCAACAACCTTGAACTTTCCAAAAGAGGAGAAATTCTAGAACACTTCATCCTCCCCTTGAGAATGGGGGATGTCAATACAATTCAACCAAGGTTGCATTGGTAATAGAGTATTATCCACAAAGTTGGGGTCCAACGAGACTCCATCTCTAAAATAATCAGCCACCCAGACGCCAATTTTTCTAAGACATAATTCTTGTAAGGGAGGAGCCCAAATAGAGTCCGACAGGGGGCCATCACCAGTCCACCAGTCATCCCAAAATCTTATTTTGGTACCATTCCCTAGCATCCATTTGCAACCATGCAAGATAACTTTGGAGGAGCCATGGAAATTGCTACATAAATCAGAAACAACATTGGGAAGATCACAATTTTCTAGAGTGTTTTGGATATCCAGAATATGGTATTTATGTTGGAATGTGTCAATCCATTCTGTATTCTCTTTAAGACATCCCCATAGCTGCTTGGCCATCAACGCTTTATTGAAATCTCTCAGATTTCAGATGTCCAGGCCCCCCAGTGATTTGGGAAGGCAAACCCGATTCCAAGCCACAAGATGTAATCTATTCTTAGATTCAGTTCCAGTCCACAATATTTTTTTTGAATTCTTTCTAGCCCAGAAGGTGGGGGGCAGAAGCTTCTAGAGATGAACTTATAAGCATCAACAACCTTGAACTTTCCGAAAGAGGAGAAATTCTAGAACACTTCATCCTCCCCTTGAGAA
Source organism: Cryptomeria japonica (assembly GCF_030272615.1). Lineage (NCBI taxonomy): Eukaryota > Viridiplantae > Streptophyta > Pinopsida > Cupressales > Cupressaceae > Cryptomeria > Cryptomeria japonica. The sequence goes on along the minus strand of NC_081414.1, from coordinate 798,734,892 downwards.
TGGGGGATGTCAATACAATTCAACCAAGGTTGCATAGGTAATAGAGTATTATCCATAGAGTTGGGGTCCAACCAGACTCCATCTCTAAAATAATCAGCCAGCCAGACACCAATTTTTCTGAGACAATTCTTTTAAGGGAGGAGCCCAAATAGAGTCCGATAGGGGGCCATCACTAGTCCACTAGTCATCCCAAAATCTTATTTTGGTACCATTCCCTAGCATCCATTTGCAACCATGCAAAATAACTTTGGAGGAGCCATGGAAATTGCTCCATAAATCAGAAACAACATTGGGAAGATCACAATTTTCCAAAGTGTTTTGGATATCTAGAATATGGTATTTATGTTGGAATATGTCAATTCATTCTGTATTCTCTTTAAGACATCCCCATAGCTGCTTGGCCATCAGGGCTTTATTGAAATCTCTCAGATTTCAGATGTCTAGTCCCCCGAGTGATTTGGGAAGGCAAACCTGATTCCAAGCCACAAGATGTAATCTATTCTTAGATTCAGTTCCAGTCCACAATATTTTTTTTGAATTCTTTCCAGTTTATCAGCAATTTTGGCTAGAATTTTGAATAAGCTCATAGCATAAAATGGGAGGCTCTGGAGTGGAGCTTTGAGTAGCTAGAGTTTACTAGCTTGGCTTAACAAAGAGCCTTTCCACCCAGCCAACTTGTTCTATAATTTTTCTTTAAGATTCACCCAAAAAGAGTCTAGAGCTCGACCATGGCAGAGTGGAAGACCTAAATAGGAGTCAGACAAACATCCAACTTTACAGCCGATAATTGAGGCAATCTTCATTTTCCTATGATCAGGGGTGTTAAAGAAGAAAATGGAGCTTTTAGCCAGGCTAATTTTGTTCCCCGAACCATGCTCATAGATATTCAGAGTCTTTTTTAAATTCTTAGCTACTTTAACTGAACTTTCCCCCATCAATAGAGTATCATCGTTAAATTGTTGGTGAGAGCATGTGGAGGCCTTAGAGGAGGGTTGTAAGCCCATAATATTTCCATTTCTGACTTCCCTCTAAATAATTTTACTGAGAGCTTCACTCATTAGAATGACAAGGAAAGGGGATAGACGATCCCCTTGTCTTATGCCCCTGGATGCAGAGAAGAAACCAGAGGCAGATCCATTAATCATGATAGAAACATTTGGGGTGGAAACACATTCCTCAATGATCTGGATGAAGTTATCTATAAATCCAAAATCCCTAAGGATTTAGAGGAGAAACCTCTGATTGACTCTATCAAAATCTTTCAGCAGGTCCAATTTTAGGAAAAAACCAGGTTTTTTATTGATAGAAAGGGAGTGGATATTCTCATGCACCACAATAATAGAATCTAGAATATGTCGTCCAAGGAAAAACCCATTTTGATGTTTAGAAGTTAAAGAGGGGATGAGAGTCTTAAGCCTAAGCATCAGAATCTTGGCAAAGATTTTATAAAGAGAATTGCAAAGGGTAATAGGTCTAAAATCCTAAAAAGGAGAAGGCGTCAGGTTTCTTAGGGATGAGGACAAGGAAGGTGGTGTTTAGTTCCTTCAGGAGAGAACAGGATCCAAAAAATTCTTGAGCCACAACGACCACATCAGTAAAAATAATCTGCCAAAAATTATGAAAGAAAAAAAAGAGGGAAACCATCATAATCAGGGACCTTGTTACTTTCAAAAGAGAAGACCACATTGTGAACTTCATCAGGAGAGGGAATTCTGGTAAGCTCCAAGTTCATGTCCTAAGAAATGATGGAGGGAACTTCTTGCAAGATCTCATTTTGAGCTAGAGGATCAAGAGGGTCATCCATAGAAAGGAGATTAGAGAAAAAGTTGATGGCTTCCTAGCAAATCTCATCATGCTTATCAACCCATCTCTGTCCGATCTGAATTTTGTTTATTATATTAGTAGCCCTATGCTTAAGAGTCATCATATGAAAGAACTTGGTGTTTTTGTCGCCACTTTTGAGCCATAGAGCTCTAGATCTTTGCTTCCAAAATTCCTCTTCTTTGGAAATAATGTCATGCAATTTAGTCAAAATTTCTATTTCTTTGTTCGAGACATCTTTATCAAACCTGAAAATTTGAATATGATTTTGAACCTTCTCAAGATCTAGTTTGAGCTTCTCTTTAGATTTGAAGATATTGCCAAAGGAGGATTTATTCCAATGTTGAATATTAGACTTGACATTGGAAAGCTTCTTGGTTATACAAAACAAAGCCATGCCCTAGACATAAATAATCCACCACTCTAAAAATTTATATTGGATTTCAGGGGCCATTAGCCACATTTTCTCAAATCTGAAGGGGTACACTTTTCTGCTAGACAACAGAGTAATCGAGAGACGGATGGGGAAGAGATTAGATCCAACACGGGCCGAGGTATTGACAAGGCAGGAAGCCATCTGAAACCAATCAGGAGAGACAAGCCCCCTATCAAGCTTAACTTGAATAAGATCCTCCCCACTGCATCTGTTGGACCAGGTGAACTTGGCACCAATAAGATCTAGGTCGAAAAGGCTCAAAGAGTTGATCATGTCAACCAAGTCTTGTCTACTATCAATAGAGATAAGAATAACCCCAAATTTCTCCAGATTAGGGATAGGGGTATTGAAATCGCCCAGAAGAACCCATTTCTCATTAGGGAAGAGCGATCTAGCATGGCAAATGGAAGACTAGAGGGCTTTCCTAGCAGATCTCCCATTAGGAGTATAGATGTTGGAAATAGCCCAGGAGGATTGATCTTTAAGATTAGAGAATCTAGTAGAAATGTGATTAGTAGAAGAGAGAATCACCTTACCACATAGCAGTCTCAAATTCCAAAGGGTGGCGATACCTTTTGAAGCACCATCTGCATCTACACAGTGAACATCACAATCTCCAAAGATCGTCGATTTAATTTTTTCCACTTTGCTACCAGGAATTTTCATTTCTTGGACAAGGCAAATATCACGTTTATGATCTCTGACCAAATTGGATAGCAGGTCATGCTTGTGGGGGTGATTTAAACCCCTTATGTTCCATGAGTTGACTTTCATTTAGCATGAGGGGGGCATCCAATCCCCATTTCTGGTAACATTCTCTAGGATCCATCTGCATGGCTACCCAACTCTGCCTATCTCCGCTAACAACATTGGGTGGTCTCCCCACCCCCATTGATTCTGACCCACAGTCCTCTTTTTGTCTATTTCTGGTTAAGACCCCCACTAAGATTGAAGTCTTTTGGCCAATAGGGGAGTTTCTTCTTTTGTTTTCGGGTTTGTGCTCAATAAAAGTAGCATAGTCCTCAAGAGATGATTCCTACAAGGGGGAGTTGAGGGGTTTCAACTCAATAGAGCTATCCATATCCACAATCAATAGAGTGGAGATATCCTGAGCAAATCCAGAAGAATTTGGGAGAACCACATCAAAATAGCGGGCCTCCACAGTAGGGGATTCCCTAATAATCTCCTCAGGGGACAAGAGGTTCTGGTCAAGGGTAGTAGGAATGCTTGGCTCAGATCTAGGCAGAGATCCATATAGATCAATGCCTAAAACATTCGAGGGAGGCTCTATGGATAGGGCATCCATCTTCTCTAAGGGCAGCAAATCATTCCTCTTCCTCCATTCTTTCTTTGGCTTAGACAGACACTTCCTGGCCTAGTGACCCACTTTTTACAGTGGAAACATGCAAAGGGGATGGATTCATACTCCACTTTCTGCACCCATCTACCAAGCTTGGAGAAAAGATCTACTTCAAAAGGTAGATTTGTAGACTATTTGACGTTAACACACATTCTGGCATAAACCAATTGTCTTTTAGCTGCAGTCATTGGGTCGACTAAGATTAGCTAACCGAAGCAAGATGCAATTCCCGCAAATATTTCTTCTCCCCAGAATTCCATGGGTAAACATGGCAGTCTAACCCAAATAGGGGCTTCATTGCATTCCCAGTCTTTGGGATTAAAACTTGGTTCCCACTTTTTAAGGGCCAACGAGGCTTTGCCTAGCATCCAAGGACCTCCCACCAAAACAGATCGAAAGTCTTCTTCATAGGCGAATGAAAAGGAGAAGAAGCCACCAGCCATAGCCACAACATCTATTTGACCTTTACCTTTCCATTTCCTAGCCACCCAAGATCTAATTGCCTCAATATTTGGGTGTGGTCCAATAAATTTTCCAACCAAGGCTAAGTGCATGTGAGCCATATTTTGTTCCACAATACAGTCCGATATAGAGATGGAGCAAGCACCTAAATCCCAGTCCACTTTATGTGGTACCAGCAAAATGGCCTTGCCCTTAAGTTTTGTTGCAAAAAGAGAGGCCCATTTCTTGTTGCATTCCACAAAGGGAATCTAATTATTGGGCCCCTCAACCTCACCAGGTTTGTCAGAAGTGCCAGATTTACCACTAGCAGTATTCTGAATGGTACCACCATCCCATGTATCATTTGAGATGCCATCCAAAGGATGTGGGACCGATTTAGTGGGGCAAGTCACAGGGGAATCCCTTGGGCTCCCAGAACTAGTGTCAAGCGAATTTAAAGCTCAACCTGTTTCTGCATCAACTCCTGCTCTTGCTCCAGCTCCTAGAAAGTGCACCATTGAAACCAACTTAAAATTCGAGAGGAAATATGTTAAAGAGCAATGTGACAATTATTTTGAAGAAAATGCAAATTGTCAAGTCATTACCTTTTTTGTTGGGGTGATTTTAATCATATCATTAAGGTAAATGGACAAATATATGATTAAATGGACAAATGTACAGTTGAAATTTAGACTCGTAGTTTCAACTTTTATTAATTATTCCCCAAAAGGCAATTTGTAATTGCCAAGAACTCTGCAAACAAGCCAAAATGAAACCAAATATGTTGATTTTTGTTTAATTTTTTCTCACAGGTTCTAATGCAATGCTCACTTGTGCAAAGAATTTAATCATTTGTATTCTTTAAACTTTTGGAAAATATCTTCAAAGTCGAGTTGAGACAACTTTCCATGAAAATCAACAAGTTATAAGAAAATAATATGACTCTTGTATGCAATTGGGACGTGGAGTGCGATTCACTTTAACATGTTTAGAAAAATATTAATATAAAACGCATTTCTCTATCCCCACTCTATCTAACTTTAAAATGCAATATAGTTTTCGTCGCATGCGCCCATCATAACAACTATTCTTACCAGTAGAAGAACTGTACAGCTGTGAAGTGTCCCACCAAGACACTACCTAACAGAAAGTACAGACTAACTGTCGAAACACACAACCCCACCAAAAGAGAGTATTTTTTCATAAACAGAAATTCTCCACTCAGAGCATGTTCTCTATTTTCTACGAAAATTCTGCTTTTGTGCATATCCTTTTCATAGAAGATTCTCTAGTACAGACATAATAAGCACGTGCGCAGATAAGAAGTCGTAGTCAACAAATAGTGGGACCAATCTGGCGAAGCGTGACGACAGGATTCTTCATCACTACGGAGGAATCGCCTGAACTTATTTAGGTATACTCTGAATGTTAGTGTGTATTAGTTTGCAATAAACAAATATTAGGTTTAGTAAAAGGGAGGGATCTAGATAGATTACATTTAGTGCATTGCAACCCAAAATCATTTTTTATAAGAAAATTTGTTTAAGACATAACTTAAAATTCCTCTCCCCTTTCACTTTCAAACGCATACAGATGTTTAGCATTTGTTTTTATCCCAACTTGTTATTTTTTTAACATTACTTTATATTTTACATAGCTGCAATCAATCATGGCTCGTGCCCACCATAAACTGCTTGTATGTTCCTAGAAATCGCAGTAAAGATTCGTGAAAGCGAATAACATGAAAAGAATCCTTGAATTATAATCTTTTGCCTGTTCCATCAGCCTAAATTTTCCTGTTTATAATAATATTCCTTACTATATGGTATCCACTTGGGTGAATTTTATAAATTCATTTCGTGTGGTTTGGGCTGGCTCTATATTTTATGCCTTTCATATTTCAGCTGAGCCTGCAGTTGCTTTACTGAAGATTATGCCAAGATTATGCAGGAGCAGCAAGTGATTTTAGGAGTGCTGGTTTATAAGTCCATTATTTGTTGAGATCTCGTTATTGATTGTCTGTGTGAGTTTAGGATTGCTGTTTTATATGATAAATGCCAAGATTATGCAGGAGCAGCAACTAAGGCTGGAATACAATGAGCCCGCAGCATTTGCAGGTAATCCATACCAACTATTTCTGCTGGCTTTATCAGTTTGTTTGGCAAGCTCAGTATTTATTTTCATCTCCATCAACGGGTTAAGAAAACCCTAATATGCTGTGTAACGTATACACCCATCAGTTCTTGTGCAAACATGTATTGTAAATACGTGTATAGTCTTTCTGATCTCTCTTGCTGTAATTACTCTACCGGTGTTTACACATGGAAAACTGTAAATTTCTTTGTATAACTACTCGTTTGCTCGATCAGGGAAACGATCCAAAGGTGGTTTTATCCTGATCTATTTATTTGTGTTGGAGAACTATTACAGTATTTTATGGTCTTGTTAACAAGAACTCGTGAGTAAGTGCTTTATATCTATGTATGGGGATGCATGTTATGATTAGGTGAAACTAGGACATGCTCTAACCATTACATAGCCACAAAAATGAAGAAACCTATAGACTCAGAAGGAGTGAGACATTAAAAATAGAGTGCCGGCTGTCAAAAAAGAACAAAATCCAACAGACACCCAGAACTAGACACTAAAAACACAAAGACTAGACTAGACTAAATAGACAACAAAATAAAAGACCAATAGACATACGCCCACCAAGGACACAAAAAAATGGCCTACGTGGAAGTGGCCATTATCAAATTTCCAATCTTGGCTCATCACTTACACTTTCTCAAAGAAAGAGAGCCTCTTGTTCGAACCTTTACTAAATGAAATAGCAGTGGACTCCGAGGTCACATTGAATCTAGATACCGATGACTCTAAACCAGTAGCAAGGAATGAATCCAAATGATACTTCTTTCTTCGCTACCTCCAATTGATTTCTTTTGAGATGGCTTGTAGAGCTACAACATTCTTCTTGGACATTTCATTATTCTAAGCTATCATTTTCTCCATTTTCTTTTTAAGGGACACCTAGTTTTCTTGTAGAGATGCAATAGCCTTCACCATCTCCATCCTATCCTCCTTCTGGTCTAGTTTATCATAGAGCCCCTTCGATTCTTCCTCCATTCTTTCCCACCTTTCAAGCCTTTTACCTAAATCATTGGTTTCTGCCCAAACCCTTTGGTCCTTATCATCCATAGCCTATCTTGAAGCTCTAGAATCCACTTTGGCATGGGGATGCATGTTTATTTACATAGAGAGGCAAGATTTATGATTAGATTGTGATATTTAAGAGGTCAAATAATAGGAGTGGGCAAATTCCTTGCATTTCTATTTTTTTGAAACCATGTCAAGGATAACATTAAGAAACATCCATTGAAAAGAAGATATAAAATTTTGGCAAACATTTCATTTTTTTCGAAAAAAATATTAATTTCGATTGACAAATTTTTCCTTTTATTAACAAAAAAATTATTAATCATTTTGGCAAATTTTTCACATCAATTTTTTTTAGAAAATTTTGTTGAATCGTGGAAAATAATAGGAATATAGACTAATTACTATTGTGAATCCTTCTCTCTTGAAAAATAAAATTCTTTTAGAAAAGTAGAGGCCTGAGCATAGAAATAATTAATGATTTTAAGGGGTAGACTATAATATTTTGTTTCTACCATTAATTTAAATTGAGCTAATAGATCTCTTTTTATTATTTGAGATAAAATGTATGCACAATTTGTAATTCTCATGAGGCCCAAAATTGCTTTTAAACCATTAATTTCCTTTGAGCTCAACAATTCAAAAGCATGTTCGACCCCTATAAGCATTACAAATTGTAGGTACATTTTACCTTATGCGATAAAACAAGGATTGTTAGATTATATGTTTAAAAAAATTGTAACAACTAAATATTAGTGCTATAACCCTAAGGTACCTAATACTTATGATAAATTATTGGTAAATTAATTTAGATTTTTACAATAACTTATGGAATTTAGGCGAATCTAATGTAATTATGTATTGAATATTGCGGCAAATCTTTGAGTCAAATTTTTTAATAAAATAAATGCTCTGGTGAATTAAATAAGATTAAAATAAAATTTTGTAAAATTGCGGTGATTCAAGTCACCCTAAAACTTGAACTAGTAGCCAAATTTTGATTTGAAATTTTTAATTATTAGCTAATTGCCAAATATTATCCACTAAAAAAATCATTGAACCATGTAGAGTGATTAAAGAGGTGTGTAATAAGATAATCAAAGATAAGTATAAATAACAAATTAGGCTTGAACAAGTCATGCCTTGTGCACACTACCATCATTAATATTTAATAATAAGTTATAAGTTGTAGTGGTTTAGGAATAAAGAGACCAAAGACTTCAATTAGCCATAACAAGATTCTACATGAAAATAATGATATAAAATAGATTTATACCCCTTGAAATGAATCTTATTAAGATTTCATACTATTTATCCAATATAAATCCATAACACATAAGAATATAGAGATAAAATAGTCACAAGATCTTAAAAGATGTATCACCACAAATTTTAAAATTTAGAAGCAAGATCTAGGTTAATTGACGATAAAATGATAACTTTCAATAATAATTGTAAATTATCGTATTGAAAATAAAAGAGGGACATAAATCTAGAAAGAAGATTTGTACCTAAAATCTAGAGCTAAAAAAGCCTAACAAAGTTTTATGGTATCTAAATATAAGATACATCTAGTCAGCAGAAAGCTTCATATTGCATATAAGAAGGTCCTATGAATATTTCACCTTGAAATTTGACCAAAAGTGTCAAATATAGTTGGAGGGTTCCCTAGTCCAAGTTCTTATACCTATTCAAAGTCTATGAATGTCTATTGTTGTCTTCTCTATACACCCGTAGTGCTCTCTATGATCCAATTTGATGCTACACACATGAAAAAAAGAAGAAATTGTGTTTTATATGGCCTTTCCTAAGTCAAACCCGATTCAGGTGTTCCAAACTCTACTATAGCAATGATTGATGAAAAAAAAATATATATCAAAAAGGATAGAGGTTAAATGTTCAATAATTGAAATGCTTGAATTTAAATTTCATGCCTTCGATATGAAGTCGTAGACTTGATGTTATGTGAAATTTGTTATTGCAATCCTTCACCATATAGAACACATTATTATTGATCATGATTGTTGAAAAAATGACACACATATGATTGAATGCTTGACTTCTTGATAGTATATTTGTGCTCAATTGGCTTGGATATGTTTGATAAAATTCTCATCATAAGACTTATATTTAATAGTTAATGTTTGAAATGAGAGAGGGGGTTGTATTTATATGAAACTTGCACCTTTCCAAATTTAATTTTTGGGGAAGGCTAACATTTCAGGAAAATTTCTCTCGATTTGCAAAGCCAACATTCATAATTCAAAATATGGGGCCAAACTTCTTGGACAGAGGCATTTGGATTTAGTCTAGGATAGGTATGTTAGATGCCCTAGGCTTAGAAATTTGAACTAAAACATAGGTCATACATAGGGGAATGCATCAAGTTAGTAGAAATTGTCCCAAAATGGAGCATAATAAGACATGAATTAGGTACATTAGGTATAACCATGAAAGTGTGTTCAAACTAAGTGTGCAATTTTATAGGGATACAATTTACAATACTACATTTAGCCTCTACTTTAGTAGGAGTATGAACATATGCAAGCATAATCTTAGTAAATTATGGAGAAGAAAACTAAAATTGATGCGAAATTTTCAGCATAAAGGTGTTCAATCATGAAATCAAACATGAAACAAATGATGTTGAAACAAAATGAAAACCATAAACACATATTTGTTTTCTCGTAAATGTTGAATATTATATCTAAGACTAAAATGAATCAAAAATCGATTGGGATTATGTCAACATATGTCAAAATATATAATATTTAATATTTTTTTGAACATGATTAAATAAATTTTGAATTTATAATTCATGCTTTCATTGGTACTAAAAGATTTATGTATTGAAGAAATCTAATATATTTATATTATATAATCATTTTATTAGGATGATCCTCTTTAATAATCTATAATTTGGGATAAATTAGTTTATGTACAATATTTACTTGAAACATGTGCAATAATGATGTATGTCATAATATAATTACATTTGTAACTTTTTATTCATATCATAATACTATATTTTTGTACATTGAATCATATTAACTTTGTTCATGTAAAAACAATATAGAATAATATATTTTCTTTTATTTCAAATTAATATTTAATATACAAATTTTCTTTTGAAATCTTATTGATTTTTTTAATATGTAATTTTTTTTGGAGTCCTTTAGAATGTTTATTTATGTTGGTCAATATGTAATAATACAAACATAGAACACAACAATTATTTTTTCAAAATATTATCATTTATAATTTAAAACGTCACATGAAATATTAATTGATCAAATCAAAATAAATTAATTAATAATATCATTTTAAATATTATCAAATAACTAATGTTAATCCTGTTAAACCCAGGATTTGTTTGGTTGGGGTTTGTTCCCCACTTTGCACTTTCCCTGCGGTCTCTTCTGATTGTGGTGGTCTGCTTACACCTTCGTTAACTGTTCTCCTCAAACATCATTTCTCTCAGAATGGAGTCTCAGTTTCTGTCAGTGTTTCGGCCTTTAGGATTGTGGTTTGCACTAGTTTGGGGGCTTTTTTTTATTCCTTATGGCTTATTCCTATTTTTAGTGCTTCGGGGGGTCTAGATAGGATGCTGGTGAACTCTACTAGGGATTCTAGAGGTGGTTCTAATGGAGGTGATGTGGAGGACAGTGGTGAGGATGCTGTAGATGGAGATGTTGGCAAGCTTCATTGGACCTTGTCACTCTTAGATCCTTTCCATTTTTTCTATGGTTCTTGCGGTCAGTTTAACTATTTTTTCTATCGATCTAGGGACTTTTTTTTTTGCTCTTTGCATCATGGTAGTTGTCTTAGGCTTCTCCACTGATTACTCATGCCTGATTTGTTGGGTCTCTGATAGTCTTTCCGTTGGTGTGCCATTTTGTGGGGTTTCTTCTGTTGGCTATGCATGTATTCTTCTCTGCACTAATAGTTTGGATCTATCCGGTGATTTTGACTCACTCTGTGGAGTCTGTTTTACTTTTCGCCTCCCCTATTTGGTGGTGGCCCTTACCTTTCTTGGTTATTTTTTTGGCATAGTTCTGTTGTGACCCTAGTCACAGATCTATCTAGAATGTTGTTCTCGGCTCCCTGCCTCCCTTTGGAGGTTCCTGTTTGGCCTTTTACTGGCGATCTTTGTGCTCGATGGGGTCTCTTGTGCTCGATGGGGTCTCCTGTTCAGTGGTCTACCATCTCATTCATCATTGTAGGTGACCCTTTAGAGGTTGCTTTTTCTACGGTGTTGGTTTGTCTGGCTAGTCTTAATTTTGGCCCTATAGAGATGGACCATTTGGTGGATTTTTGTTGTGCTCTTCATATTTGCAGACCCTTTCGAGGTAGCTCTTGTTGTTACACTGGATGGTGTGGTGACCATTGTTGCTAGTCCTATCAAGGTGGACCTTTTGGTGGGTATTGTGGCTTTTGAATCTGTTGTCGTCGTTTTAATTTTTCTGTTTATTAGCCTTTGTACTCTAAGTTGGTGTCTGTTCTTGTTCGAGTGCTTGGGTGATTCTACTATTACAAGGTTTCTAGGTGCTTTCAAAATTAGTTGAACTTCTATTTCTTCTCTCTTCTCATTTCTACTGGAAGATGGTTCTCTTCTTTATTGATTTCGAGCTCTTTGTACTCCCTTTCACTCTTTGAGAATGTCTCAATTTAGGGGGTCCTATTAATAATAGGTTTCAAGGAGCCTTTCAAAATCCATTGGTTGTTGACTCTTCCCTTGATTGCATTTGGTTTTGCTCAAGGAGTTCCTTCTGGAAGTTTGTCAAGATTCTTTTCTAATCTCCTCAGATCAAAGAATGAAAATCTAATATTGGGTTGTGACCCCTATTCTTGTCGATTAGTTGCTCTAGTTGAAAAGCCTCTATTTCAAAAAAGTTTCTCATCTTTTTTATGTTTTGGTTTTCTTACTTCTTGTAAGATCCCTCTTTTTTTCTTGATTAGATTGTTATGAATGAATTTAGGCCCTATCCTCAAATTAGAACTGTAATTTCTAACGAAATAATTCTATTTAAAATATATAAATATAAAATACTAAAGAAACCCTATAAATATTAATATCTATCAAGCATTTCCATATGTACCATAATCATGTTGTCATTCTAGCTCTAATTGGGGCATCAAATAATACAAGAGACTTGGCAAGGGTTGTTAATTTATTTTTTTGAGTAATTCAATAGGTGGAAGGGCTAGCACCCATTAAATTAAGATGAATAAGATTGACATATTGGGTTTTTTGCCTAACCAAAACTAGGCGGGGCTGCAAAGGAGTAGCTCCCTCCCCACACAAAAAATACTAACGAAAAATACCCATTGATATGTCAAGTTTAAACTACAATCAAGGCTTATCCTTTGAGTGTGACCTCAAAAAAATGTTTAATATTGGTGGAAGCACAATAAAATAGTAATTAAAAATACCTTTATAATTTTTATTAAGTTGATAAATGATTGTTTCTCACATACAAATTATTATATAATGATAGTATTGTGTTTGGAATAGATTTGAAGTATTCTTAGCTTTACTCTTCACTTCTTTCTTCTCCAAGGACATCTAGAGAAGAGAACAAACAAATAATGATGATTAAAAGGCAACTGATATAGGGAATTTGGCTTGGCTTTCCCAAACTCAATTATACTAATAGCTTACAATAAGCAAAATGATAGTATGGAACAAAAGGTGAGTTTAATATGATTAACCTATAGTACTACACAATTTACAAGCACACGCATGCATGCATGTGCACGTGCGCGCACACACACACACAGACACACACAGATGTGTGTGTGAGTGTGTGTTTTAAGCCATAACTATAACATACTTTCAATTGTTTATTATAAAAGCATATATAATTTATTTTCATCTCAACTAGTTAATTTCTTAACATTTCATGATCAAGTGCAAAACAATGATTTGTAAATATATTACAAACACTATTAGTTATTATTCATTTGACCCTTATAATAGTTCCAATTTCTAAAAAAGAACATGACTCACCACCGACCTATATTGAAGAAATAAAAAAGACAAAAAATGTTCAAAAGGAGATAAAAATTTCTATTCATTCAAATGATATTACAAAAACTTCTTGATCATGTGGTTAGGGATTAACTGATCAAAATGATCAGAGATAAACAATTGCATTACAAATTTCCTCTCTATATAGATGTCTTGAATCATTCAATAAGGTCTAGAAATTACAATTAGATTACTAAGAATAACAATAGGAACAAAGTCATGCAATATATGTAGAAATATGCTATCTGAGATTATATTTAGTTTTGCAAAACTATAATTTTAGAAAAAAACATTTTTTAACTATACAAGATTGCAATTCTATACATGTAGTTCTCATGTGAATCATACGATGTGGGAAGGAATTATGGTGCAGACATTCTTCCCATTGATTTTAAACATAAATTGCTTCAACACAAAAAGCTAATTATTTTTAGACACAAATAAAATAAAAAGAGAATTATTTCTATAGCAAAGACACAAATCGATCTTTTATTGATTCAAAATATTACAACAAACTTCTTGATCACAAGATCCAGGATCAAGTGATCTAAGATCAGAGATACTAAATGCACTACAATTACCTCAATATATAGAGGTCTTGGATATATCAATGGGAAACTAAAAAGGCTAGTCTTAAACCATGCACACTAAGCAACATACTAAGCCTAGAGAATGTCAGTTAAATCTAAGTGTTTAACACTTTTAAGCCTATAATTCAAAGCTTAGTGTATTTGATTTAAGTCGTCCGAATAAAAAATTGAAGTGGATCTTATGCATACTCATGCAAAACACAAATTCTCCAAAGAGATGCTTATTCTATAACTAAAAAATCCTATTTCAATCTCATGCAAAGAAATACAATTCAAACTATAGTTGATCTCATGCAAGGTGGGAAAATTCCAATTCCAACAATGTCCCCCTTAATTTCAACCACTAATTACTTAAACACAAAAAATACTTATATATTCTTTTCCAAATTTAACGAACATTTCTTTTACTTCTTTTTTTGAGTTATATGAACTTTTGAATTGTGTACAAACACTAACATCTTTACTAAGGCTTCCATTGGACTTCCTCACAAATTGAAGACTTCACCTTTGTGAAAGTGGCTTCAAACTAATTTCTTATAAACAATAATCCTCTCATCTCATTTGACTTCCATCTTAATGGCTAGATTCCCTATTTAATAATGGAAGAGATCTTCTTTCTTTGGTGTCCAGAACTCCTTTGATGGCTTTGAATCTATTTCACCCTTTCAACTTCGGTGACTTCCCTTCTACAAGTTGGTGATTTTCTTTTTGCATGTAGCTAGGCTTCTTTTTGCATAATTTTCTTATAGCATGGATCTGCACCTTCTTATTCCTGTGATCTCTTTTAACCTTCATTAGCTTTGCCTTTTTTTTGGATGGCTTCATCCATGATTCCTCCTTGCATGCCAATTCACATTCTCCTTGAGTATAGATCTATCTTAATCTGCCTTTCCAAGGGCCTACAATATTTTTGACTCTAGTGTTCCTCCGTAAATATTCCTTTAATCAAACTTTGAGTAGTTTTCATTAAAAAATGGACCTTTTCTTATTTTAATGGCAATTTCAACTTCCAATCAGAAAAAAACACTAACTTTCTACAAAGAAATAACACAAATTATTAACTTCTTTAATTTCTATGCTCGCTTTCTTGGCACTTCCTTTGAGAATGGGCTCATTTCTTTAGCAAACTAGCAGTCATTTTTTAGAATGGTGAATTGACTTAAGTGGCCTCCATATTTCACATGCTGGAGTCTAATTTTGGTGACTTCTTTCAAAATGTTGATGTGTTTGTATGCACTGAACCAACCAAACTTGGGCACTTCTTTTGGTAGTGGCTTTAGACAAAAATAAAACAAGAATCTACTTAAAAGATCTTCAACTCACCTTTTCAAATTACATTTTTCCTTGTACATACAAAAATAAAACAAGAATCTACTTAAAATATCTTCAACTCACCTTTGAAATGACATTTTGCCTTGTCCATGAGAAACTACTAATAAAATTTTTGCAACCTTCTAGCAACAGCATTTTTAAGACACACTTTTAATAACTATGATGGCTCCTCTCTCTTTGACTGGAGTTTTAACAATAAAATTAATATTCTATTTGAAATTCAATATTTTGCAAACACTCTATGCCTTTATCCTCTTGACTCAGCAAAGACAATCAACCAGGTTCTGATATCAATTGAAGTATTTTGAAAGAACAAAAAAATCAACGTAACAAACACAAATAAATCTTGTATTGATTTGGAAGGTTACAAGAACTTTTTGATCACATGGTCAATGATGAACTGATCAAAATGATCAGAAACAATAAATGCATTATAATTGCCTCAATAAATAGAAACCTTTTATACATCAATGAGCAACTAAAAATATAAGTGGATTCCATTCATACTCATGCAAAACACAAACTCTCAAAAGAGACATGCATATTCTATATTTAAAAATCCTATTTTTATCTCATGAAAAGAACTATAGTTCAAACTATAATTGATCTCATACAATGTAGGAAAATTATAATTCCAACATATACTATCCATATGTTCCTCAAATTTAAGTCTCTTTGAAAAAGAAAACAGTAGTGAATATTAATATTGGAAAAAACAATTTATTTAATATGACTCCTTACTATCTGGAAAACAATTGGCTAGATTTTAGTCCAATGTGTAATCTATTCCTCATGTTCTGAGTCAGCTATATATTTTACCCCTTTTCCAATTAATAAATAGAAAAACTTAAATCAAAATAATCACAAATAGATACATAACACAGTAAATTATATGGTTCAGCATTAAAGATTATGTCCACATGCAAGCAAGGCAATATTTTTAACCACTATTTTTTTGATTCACAATATATAATTTGCACTCTTTTTTTGTACAATGTATAACTCTTTAAATATGAAGAGACAACAAATAATTGAAGAGATAGATGAAAGGAGTGGTCAGATGATTGTTAGAATTCACATTCTCAACAATCAACTATCTACCACTTGAATTCCAACCCATACAACCATGAACAATACATTCCCTACATTTCTACTATTTACATAATTAAACCTAGAAAATCTTTACAAAGATTTTAACTCCATCAAATTTTGTTTGAGAACACTTTGAATGAGTCTTCTCTAGGTCACGTCAAAGTCAACAAAATGTGACAGCTAAAAATCATCTACTTTCTCAAAAGAAAATGTTCCTTAGAATATGAACCTTCATAATTCTCTCCATACTGACAGTCCTCATATCAAAGATGTTAAAAGTAACCCTCTACTCAGCATGACATCTTGACAAGTTGTCTATGGAGTAGTCATTGACCAGCATATCCTCCAAAAGTGCAACAAGCATAAAAAATACATCTTCCATAGTTACTACTCTGGATCTACTAATACATTTTGTCACATTTTGTCTTGTCATTTCCAAATGGATGCTCCTAGCATGGCTACCTTCCTCTTCACGAATATCAAAGAAGGCCTTGACCTAGTCATGAATAGCATCAAATGGTCGAGTCTTCAGCCTAGGTGGTGCCTTAGTTATGATCCCATGCACGAGGTCACTAAACCTGGTCACAGTCATGCCTTCCTAGCGCACAGCTCTAATGAGATGGGGTAGCTTCACTCTTAGGTTTTCAACATCCGTTCTATCAATTAATGCTAATCTCTTGGGTTTTTTTTAGGGTTCAAGATCTCACTGGCTTTCACCAATTCTACCAGGTCCATTCTATCACTAGCCTTGGGACCCAAAGGTTTGGAAACACACTTGAAAAATTCAATATATCCATTGTCAAGCTATTGGGTGTGTTCTTCAATCAACAACATATGGGCAAAGCAATCATACTAGAGCCCACTAGTAGAATCCTCCTAACGGATAGAGGCAGAGAAGAAAGAAGAAAAAAAACAGGGCATACAAGAAAACACAAATAGAAATAAGAACAAATACACAACAAATTTTTATCTTTCCATATTCTCAAAACAAAATCATACAACCATATACTGATTAACACAGAGCTATTGTTTTCTTTTATGCTTAGAAAATAGTGTGAACAAAAGAAACCCTTGTTTTACTGTATCTTGTTGTTACTACAACAATACATCTGCTCTATTTTTAAAAAACGCTTCATTACAAAATACTACCACCTTTTTTTTTTTTACCAGTACATCTTACAAAATTGCTTCTAATTTTTATTATATTACTATTTTAGCTAAACTTCTAGAAACTTCTACTTTTTTCTAAACACTTTTGCATTTTTAAATATATTAAAAATAATCTTCTATATTTCATATGTGACCAACAAAAGAGAGGAAAAAAACAAAAATCTAATCACATTTAATTTTGCATTGAAAATGAGGAAAGTAGGAGTTGGAGAAAGAAGTCTATGGAGAGAAGTAGATGGAGTAGTTGGAGATTAACTCCAATAGTCGGGCCCTTAACCAAAACTCCCCTCTATCATTCCTAAGTTGTCTCTTTGATGTGGAAAATTTTCTTTTCCCAATGCCTTGGTGAAGATATCAGCAAATTGATTCTCTGACCTACAATGCTCCATAATAATTTCTCCATTGTTGATCAACTCCCTGATGAAATGATACCTTATGTCTATATGCTTGCTCCTTTTGTTTAATAATGGATTGTTTGACAATGTTATGGCTGAGTTGTTGTCACAATAGATCTTTGTTGTCTCTTCTTGTTCATTCTTCAATTCATTCAAGATTATTGTCATCCATACCACTTGACACGCTGCCCCTACAACAACTACATACTTCACTTTAGCTTATGAAAGAGTAACAATTGGTTGTTTCTTTGAAGCCCATGATACTACACCTGATCCAAAGTGAAAAATATAACCTGAAGTGATTTTCCTATCATCTGCGTTGCCAACACAATCACTATCCATGTATCCTATTAGCTTGAAATTATTTGACCTTGAGTATAATACTCTATAATTCTTTGTTCCACTAATATATTTAAAAATTCTTTTTCCAGCTTTCCAATGTGTTACTTTTGGAGACTCCATAAACCTTGAAATGAGGCTAACTGCAAGCATTATATTTGGTCTTGTGGATGTTAAATACATAAGACTACCATCAAGGTTTTTGTACAAAGTTGAATCAACTTTAGATCCTTTATCATCCTTTCTCAATTTCAAACCTATGACAATTGGTGTTGGGGGTGATTTGCAATTTATCATGTTAAACCACTTCAATATATCATTTGCATACTTTGACAGTGAAATGAATATACCTTTTTCATTCTAAATTACTTGAATGTGAAGAAAGTAATTCATTAAACCCAAATCAATCATCTCAAATTCATTTTTCATTGCTAATTTGAACATGTCAATTGAAATATCACTAGTGAATATCAAGTCATCAACATATAAACAAATAATTATGATCTCACCTTTTTTATTCATCTTGGTATACAATTTGGGCTCACTACTACACCTATTAAAGCCATTTGTAAAAGATAAGTGTCAATTCTACTATACCATGCTCTTGGGGCTTGTTTGAGTTGATATAGTGCCTTCTTGAGCTTGTAAACCTTGTTTTCATGGCCCAAAATCTCATTACAAAGTGGTTGTTCCACATAGACCTTTTCTTTTAAAATGCTATCCAAGAAAGTTGATTTCACATCCATTTGATATACTGCCCACTTGTTTTGAGCCGCTATGGTTAGTATTGTCCTCACACTATCTAGACGGGCTACTGGTGTAAATGTCTCATTGTAGTCTATCCCGAGTTGTTGTGAATAACCTTTGGCTACAAGCCTTACCTTGTGTTTTTGCACATCACCATTTGCATTCAATTTGGTTTTGTAAACCCACTTCACTCTTATCACCTCTTTTCCTTTGGGAAGACTAACTAACTCCCATGTTTCATTCTTTTCAATAGCATTTATTTCTTCATCCATTGCTCGCACCCATTATTCTTCTTTAATAGCATCTTCAAAGTGAATTGGATCATCTACATGTGAGTATAAAGAAAAAAGAGAAGGCTGGCCTACATTATTTTCACCTTCATTTTTCTCATAAATCTCCCTTAAACTTCTGATTTTTTGTCTTCTCAAACTTGCTAATGTAGGATTAGACATGCCACTTGAATTTGTTGAATGTGGGATAGATGGTCTAGCACCAAGAGTGTCAATGTATGATGGAGTTTGTTGCATATTTGATGTTGTATTTGCTTGTGTTTGTGGGGTTTTCCTTACACTTGAGGATGTCATTTTTTGTCCACTTTTTTGACCTTGAACAACTATAGGAGTCACGTTTGAAAGAGTACTTGCTGATATAAAAACTTCATTTTCTTCTTGTGGTATGTTAGCTGCAATATTGATTTTTTTATCCAAAGCTCCATCCCATGCTTCATCTTCTACAAATTGTACATCTCTGCTGATTATAACCCTTTTGTTGATTGGATTGTATAATATGTATGCCTTTGATTCATCATCATATCCCACAAATATACATTTTTCTCCTTTGTTGTCCAACTTTCTTCTCAACTCATTCAACACATTCATAAGCTATACATCCAAATACTCTCATATAAGAAACATTATGTTTTCTTCCACTTCATGCTTCTTCCATAATCATGTTGATAGCACTTTTAGTAGGACATCTATTAATTATATATGTTGCACATGCTATATGTTCATCCCAATACTCATTTGACAAATATTTTACCTTCAACATGCTTCTTGATATTTCTATTATTGTCCTATTTTTCCTTTCAGCTACACCATTTTGTTGAGGGGTATACCTTGTAGTGAATTTTTTGTGGATTCCATGGTCTTCACAAAATTTTATGAAGTCATTTGAAATGTATTCACCACCTCTATCTTTAATTCTTTGATATGATGCCCACTTTGTTTTTCAACAAGAGCCTTGAATTGATGGAAATAATCAAACACCTCATGCTTATGTTTTAGGAAGTATACCCACATATTTCTTGTGTAATCATCAATGAATGTCAAGAAGTAGTATCTTCCACCAATTGAGGGTGTTTGCATTGGCCCACACAAATCTGAATGAACAATCTCCAATGGCTTATTTACACAAATTGACTTTCTGACTGGAAATGATTCTCTATGTTGTTTGCCCAAAATGCATCCTTCACATACATGGTTTGGTTTTTCTATTACTGGAAACCCCTTGACCATTCTTTTCTTGCGCAATAAATTTAAACTTCCAAAGTTGAGATTCCCAAATCTTAGATGCCATAACCATATTTCATCCTTAATTTCAGCTTGAAAGATTGTTTGTGTGACTGTTGTAGCTTTCTTTTCTTCACCTTGTGAATTCTTTGAAGGTTGTCCTTGAGCAAATTCTTCCTTTAAATCTAGTTATAGTCTTAGGAGAAACATTCTATTGTTTGTCATTTGGACCTTTGCAATAATCTTGGAAATTTGTCTAAAATTGTGCATTCTTTATTCTTGAAAAAGACTCGATACCCCTTTTGAATCAGGTGCCCTATACTCATTAAGTTATGTTTCAGCCCAAGAACAAAATACACATTTGAAATTAACTTTTTCTCCCCCTTTTTGGTTAGAATGTTGACACTTCCTTTACCCATAACTGAAACATTGTTGTCATTTCCCAATGTTACATTTGATTTAACACTCTCATCCAAACTTGAAAAAATTTCTAAATTTTCACTCATATGATTGCTACAACCTAAGTATAAAAACCATATGTCTTTCTCACTTTCTTGTGCAACATTAGAAGATATGAACATGGTGTCCTGATTTTGACTTTCCTTGGTAAAATTTGCACTTTGTTGCGTAGAATCATATTTCTTTTTTATACATTCACTTAAATAATGCCCAATTTTTTTGCAATAATGACATTGGACTAAGGATTTGTTATACCTTTGGCTTTGGGGCTGATTTTGAGTTGATGTTTGATAGTTGCTTCTTCCACTTGAGCTTGATGGGTTGCTACCTCTTCCACTTGAGTTTGATGGGCTGCCTCTTCCACCTCTATATGAATTTCTTCCTCTACCTCTGAAATTTGTTCTTCCTCTGCCTCTACCTTGGCTGATTGAAACTTGTGTTTTGAAAGCATGCTCCAATGATGAATTTGATGACCTATTTAGCCCTTTCTCATGAGAAATGAGTGATGCATGAAGCTCATCAACTGAAAATTGTGAAAGATTCTTGGTCTATTATATAGGCACCATAATTGATCAAATCTTGTAGGCAAACTTCTCAAAATCTTTTCAACCACTCTCCTCTCTTCAAGATTTTCACCATGAGATCTAATTTGGTGTACCAATCCAATGATTTGTGTGAAAATGAGTCTATTGTATTTGATTCTTTCATGTAGATGGTCTCAAATTCCCTTCTTAACATTTGCAATTTAGCTATTTTTACCTTTTCCATTCCTTGATAGGTTGTTTGAAGAATATCCCATGCTTGCTTGGACTTTGTTGCTGCTTGAATCCTTGGAAAAATGCTTTCATTCACTCCTTGAAAGATGAATAAGAGAGATTTTGAATCTTTCTTTTTATTTTCCTTCAATGTGTCTTTCTCTGCTTGAGCTAATGCATTATATGATGTTGTATCTGCTAGTTCTTGGTAGCCATTCTCAACAAACTCCCATAAATCTTGTGCATGTAAAATAATGTCTTAATTGTGATTGCCAAGTAATCATAATTTTTCCCATTTAACTGAGGAATTTGTGGGTTTGTGAAACTTGTGCTAGAAGTTTGCATTGTTGACTATAAATATCCTTCTTGATAAACTCTTAATCTACTTGAAAAACTATTGAAATCTTCAACCCACTAACCTTCAACTCTGATACCACTAATGGCTAGAGGTGGAGAAGAAAGAAGAAAAAAAATAAGAGACACAAGAAAACACAAATAGAAATAAGAACAAATACACAAAAAAAATTTATCTTTCCATATTCTCAAAATAAAATCATACAACCATCTATTGATTAACACAGGGCAGTTGTTCTCTTTTATGCTCAAAAAATACTGTAAACAAAAGAAACCCCTATTTTATTGTATCTTTCTATTACTACAGCAATACATCTACTCTATTTTTGAGAAAGCACTCCTAAGAAATCCAAAAAAAATGTGCTATTCATAATTGTAAGACCACAAGTAGACATAAACCCAAGTGCTTTATCTATCCAGCGTGTAAGCTCTAAATAATTTTAAATGTGATCACCGTTAGAGGTGAAATCTAAATTCTTCTAAATCAAATACAGCAATGCTGCATATCTACCAGTTGCAAATGCCCTAATAAGGTTCATGTTTGTAGTAGATTGATAATAGGCATGAATCTTTTTTTTGGATCGGGTTGTCAGGCTTTCAAATCAACAACATCACTATTAACATTGTAGCCATGGTAGCTTGGTATTTCAAAAACTTCCACAACTTTGAAATCACTTGACATTGGTTTTCCAAATTGCGTTGTATTTCACCCTACCTTGATTATAGGCATTTGGCCTTCAAACATGAGCACAACACCCATCTGCAGAATATCCATCAAGAAGTCTCTCTTATATTGTTTGCATTCAAATCCTTGAAGCTATATGCACAGTCTCCACCTTGCAATAGAAAATATCTACCTCCGCTCCGAGCATCTCTTCTAGCTTCCTTGCCTCTCCTACAAATACTAGAGGAAGAGAGGTCTTCAACATATCTATGACAGAGTCTAATTGTTTAGTATCTTTCTATTGAGTCATCTGAATCGCTTTATGCACTTCCAACTATCTGGCATCCACCCACCATGTAGATCCCTTGGTGAGGATGAGTACAATTGAAGGTTAGGAGATTGCAATGCTTCAAAACCTTTTGTCTCCCTAGAACAAGATCAGTATCATGATTTTTGGAGATTTCAATCTTCTTGTATTTTAAATAATTGCTACAAGGTCGTAGCTCAACGTGTCAGTCCATAGTCTATCCGCAAAAACACTTCTCTTTGCAAGCGATGCTCATATTTTTTGTTCTTGCAGAATTCTCTCCTACATGTGGGGAGATGTGACACCCTCAAACTCTAATCTCAATGGCATCTTTAGAGAAGATATTTATATTGGTACTGTCAAGGGACATCAATAATATCTACCATGTCCTGTAATTTTCAGGCTAATTTTTCTCTCCTCTGAAATAGATCGGTGAAAAACTGACTTTCATCATGGATTGCCATTTAAACATAAATTCGGCGATATAACTGGTGAGCATAGTTAAAATGCTAAGAAAAAGATCGACAAACCATTTTTTCGGCGATATAACTGGTGAGCATAGTTAAAATGCTAATATAATGCGTTGATTTTTAGTTTTTATTAGGAAGGGTACTTTTAGTTTGAGTGAGCATACCTCAGTGAAAGCAGTATCTATGTGCAAAAATGCCATTCTCACATCTTTTTCAACTTCGAAAAGAAAGTGAGTAGCTTTGATAGTGATGTCAAGTAATTTGTCAAAAACAAACTGAAAAAATATAGAAATATATAAAAATTTCTCAAACAATGCTCTGATACCAAATAAAAGAAAGGAAGAATAAAATAAGGTTGTTATTTTAAAGGAAAAAAGTAGCTAAAAATAAAGTAGATTATATTTTTAGAACTTTCTGGCACTATTCAACTCCAGTCCGCCACCATCTAACTTCAACTTATCCACCGAAAAACATGCAGTTAATTTCTTCATTCATGCAGCTTAGCCATGCAAGACTACTGTTACGGTGGAGTCCATGCATTCCAGAATATTCTGAATTCTCTTATAAAATAGATGTAAAAGATTAGTTTTGGCAATGTAATAAAAATGATATTTTGGTGCTGCAACACATATAATTTTTGTGTTTTCTGTCTTGATTTTTTTGTGTAATTTTTTTCTCCATCCACCTCCTTCAAAGTCGTATCAGAGCCCAGGTTCGATTGAGAAATCGAGGTAGCAGATTATTAAAGAATCATAGTCTTTCACTGAATAAGAATTCAGTCTTAAGGAGCTTAAAGGTTTGTTTAATGATTGCAGGAGACTAGATCAGAGGGTTTGAAGACCGTAGTTTGCAAAACAAGAAATCACTTGAGAGTGACGCCATATGAGAATTTGAGATGGAGTTGTTTAAACAAGTTGTCACTGACGATGGTTTGTAAGGAGATCGCAGTGCTGAAGGAATTGCAAGAAGTCAGAGGGAGAGATCATCATTAATGCACCACAAAAATCAAAAGAGGAGAAATCGTTGAAGAGATAAATCACCATTGTAGAAAGGATCCGATCGCTAGGTAAAAAAGAGAGAATTATTACTGAAATATTATTGTTGTAAGGTTGTAGATTATGAAAATATGTGTTCACTTGTAGTTATAGAAGCTCTAATAAGAAAATAGTTATAGAGGAAGCATTCACTATTTGAAATGATTTTTTCATTCACTATTTGAAATGATAAAAGTCATTGTGGAAGATTCAAATATGGTTTAGAGTGTGGTTCATGCTGTTTGAATGGAGGAATGCCTGAAGAAGTTCTTTTTTGACTTTCTGATGTACTAAGAGATTTCTTGACTTTGTAGAGATCTTTTGTTGTTGAGGGTTCCACTGTAAGGGGGAGCTGGAAAGAGGTAAATTTGCGTATTTTCAGTAGACGAATTAAGATTACATGTGTCAAGAAGTTGATGAAAGTTATGTTTTGAGAAGGCAATTAGAAGGAGGATGAATCCAGAATCAAAGAAGGTAAAGGTGAGTTATTTCTTTCAATGTGAAGGGAAAGGTGAGTTAAATTTATTTCTTTCAATGTGAAAAGTTATGTTTTGAGAAGGCAATTAGAAGGATGATGAATCCAGAATCAAAGAAGGTAAAGGTGAGTTAAATTTATTTCTTTCAATGTGAAAATTAGGCAAAAGAGTGTTGAAGGAAAATATAAATCTAATTTTTAGATAGATATTTTAAAAGAAGAATTAATAGAGGTGAATAAAATTAAAGTACAAATACAAGCTGAAAAATATAAGCTTTCAAATGAAATTAGTGATTATAAAGAGAAAATTGAAGATCTAGAGAAAAAGTTAAAGTAGTTGGAATAAGAACATATTTTGCAGCATATTTTGCAGATAAAAGAATTGATTAAATTTGATGAGAAAAATAAAGAGTTAGAAGAAAAGCTTAAGTTGTTTGATGATATTAAGAAAAGGAATGCAAAATTAGAAGAAAGAGTGAATTTGGTTACAGATTTAGAAGAGAAACTAAAAAGATTGGAAGAAGTAAATAATTTGTAGATGAAGGAAATCCCAAAATTAAAAGAAGAGGACGAATGTTTAAAGACAAAGCCATTGGTTCATGATGAGGATTTAATTTTGTCATTTGGTGAATGTGATTTTGCTGAAGAAATTTGTGCTAAATATTGTGAAAAGGAAAATCATAATGTTATTAAATGTAATAGCAATAAAATGAATATTGGTTTGAAAATTATGAAAAGAATGGGTTATAAAGGTCAAGGAAAAGATGAACAAGGAATGAAGGATCCAATTAAGCCAATAATGAGGCCCAAATATGAAGGTCTCAGGTATGTTGCAGGTAAAGGAGAGAAAGATACCAATGTTTCAAGTACATTCAAAACAAACCAAGGAAGACAACTTATTCAGTGTTCACATTGTAATAGGAAATGACATATGAAAGAAAAATGTTGGGATTTACATCCTTGTACATTGTGGGTTAAGAAATCATTGTGAAAAGATGTGTTGGAATAGAGAATCAAATAATGAATATGTGTAAGGTTGTATGAAGATGAATTGTGGATGGAGCTATGGGACGAGTTGGAAGAAGCTTACAGGTATGATCACAAGGTTGTTTAAGTTTAAACATTCATATGTTGATGATGATCAAGAAATATTTAAATGTTCAAAGACAACAAATGTTTTTAGGTCATAGAAAATTATTGTGTAGCAAGACATCTACAAGTGAAGGTGTAGGAAGCTCAAGATGGGTATTTTGAAGATTTGAAATCAAGATTTTTAGAGACTACCGCAGTAGTAGGAGAAGCCAAATGTATGGCACTATTATTAACAATTAAATATGAAGATCAAATAAATGGTTTGAGGAAGTCCGCAAACTTCGTTAGAGACAAAGGTAAAGGAAAAGAATTTATAAAGAATAATATCTCATTGGCATAATTGAATGATCATAAATGGGTGCCTAACAAGGCCTTAGGTCGAGACCCATCTCTATTAGATCATGGTAATTGGTTTACAGTTGAAATTAAGGGGGAGTGTTGGCATGCAATTTCTCCTGCACGTTCTAGAATCTTCTGGCACTATTCAACTCCAGTCAGTTACCGTCTAACTTCAGCTTATCCATCGAAAAACATGTAGTTAATTCCTTCATTCATGCAGCTTAGCTATGCAAGACTACTATTACGGTGCAGTCCATGCATTATTGAAACTTTGGAATTTTCTTATAAAATAGATGTAAAAGATTAGTTTTGGCAATGTAATAAAAATGATATTTTGGTGCTGCAACACATATAGTTTTTGTGTTTTCTGTGTTAATTTCTCTCTATAAATTTTTGTTCCATCCACCTCCTCCATAATGAGGGTCGGGTGGACGCTTCTTCACATTCCTACCACACACTTCGACACCCTTTGCTCCTCCCTCCTCCAAACTATTAGTATTATTCTGATTCTCCCTCCCAGCATTGAAGTACCCTTCTATAATAACATTACTAGACATTGTAGACCATTCATTTTCTTGTCTCTTTTTGATTTGTACGTCCTAGATGTCAAATTCCTCAGCACTTGAATGTATAATTTCACACTGTGTTTCATCATATTCCTTAGTAGGGATCCTCTATTTGGGCAGATTTGGAATTACTTTTTGATTGATAATAATGTCTTCGTTGTGAATAACTTGTTTCAAAATGGGATCCCACAACCTATAGCCACATGTCTTTATTTTCATATCCAATAAAGATACATCATTTCATCCTCATATCAAGTCGTATTCTGTTTTCAAGTGGAATGCGAGCAAAAGCTTCACGGCCAAATACATGGAAGTGATTGTAAGAATTTTTCTTTTCATGCCATTTTTCCTCTACATTTTTAAAATTTGACAGAACTTATAATCTTCTTTTGAATAGTACTCATCCCTATTGTTGGTTTTCAAGCATTTAATTTGGCTGCTAATTTGATTTTCTATAAATTTTTTGAAAATTTTAAACTTATCATGAACTTCAAATTTTATTTTCATTATATAAACCTAAACCTTTCTAGTGCAATCATTTAAAAAAATAACAAAATTGT
Organism: Cryptomeria japonica; assembly: GCF_030272615.1. Lineage (NCBI taxonomy): Eukaryota > Viridiplantae > Streptophyta > Pinopsida > Cupressales > Cupressaceae > Cryptomeria > Cryptomeria japonica. The sequence continues at coordinate 798,707,396 of NC_081414.1, read as the reverse complement.
TAGACTCATCAATTGAAGTTACCTCTTTGGGACCAAAGACAATCAAATGCACTAGCTCCAACAATTGTGTTTTACATTACATGGTAGTGAAGTTAATCCTTTAATTCTCTTCATATATACAATGCTCTCACTTCTCCAAATTGACCTATTTTAGACCTAGAAGATGATCCCTTTTGTACGAAATCTCAAGATCTTGATTGCTTATGTGGTCGAGCCTCTTGTGCAAGGTTATGAGTCACTACCTACAATTGCCTTTGCAGCTCCCACTCTAGTGTGAATCTCTAGCACATGCATTGTGCATTATTTGTTGTTCCTATAAATTACCAAGTCACCTTTTTCCACTTCAATCTATTTGATTCAAGTGACTTTATATCCTTGAGAATCTAATTGTTAGGCTGAAATCAAACTGTTTTTGAGTTGAGGGATATATGTAACATCTCATAGCGGCCAACTATTTCTATTTGTTAGTTTCAACAGAATATACTCTTTCTCAATAATATCATGAGATTTATTATTACCAAGATACACCCTACCAAAAACACCTCTTTGAAATATTTTGAAGTACTATTGCATGAGGTGGCACAAAATAATGGCCTTGAGTCTAGTATTCAAACATCTATTGTAAATTGTCATGTGGTTAGAATAACATCATCAACATTATCTTCATACATTTTGAGTAAACAATTTCAAATACCTTTCAATGTATTCTATATTGCAACATTAAACAACACATTGCTGGTGAAGGAAAGAATTATGGTTGCCACCTAGTAAAAATATGGAGGCTATGGAAGTTGTACTAGGCCAATAAGGGGAAAAGAGTGTGAAACTAGATTTTGAGGAGGTTACCACTATTCAAAATAAAAAATAAGACAATAATTGACAACTTGTTACTATGAAACAAGGTAAATCCTTAGGATAGTAGCTTCTTGATGACAATCTGTATTCAATTCCAAAAAATAAAGCAAAAATATTATTTTATTTTCCTAGGAAAGAATAAACTAGATAAATATGGGATGGGAATTGAAATAATAAAATGTTTGGGCAAGGGATTTGTCTCTTCTACATTTAAATGAGCTCAACATGCCCAATCTATTTTAAAATATGAAACATAGGCCATTTATGATCAAATTTGTTATCTTAAAGCTTGGAAATTTGATTTTCACCCCAAAGGGCCATATCATTCTCACTATCCCATGTGGCTAGAATTAGCATATCTAAATATGGAATTGAAACCTTATATTAAGTACATTGTGGCTCAACTTAATAAGATAACTTTCTGCAAAAAAAATTAAAACATAATTTATAGTTGAAGGGTTTATTTGAGGATGTGTGTTGAAATAGACTTGAATAAGCTCTTTCCTAAAAATATTAAGTTGTTTAGCCCTATCTTTTTATTGGAGTGGCTTATAGTTTACTTGAACAAGCCAAATTCATCCTTTTACTAGTGACAAGAAGGTCATCTAATTCATTATTTTCTTATTAGTAAAATAGATTTCCAACCCTCTCAATTCCCTTTTGTAGCCAGTAAACCTATCATTAAACTCGACTCTCTTGCTCCATTTGATCATAAATTTCCCACATCAGCCCCCTCACTTAATTAATCTACATTTCCTTCTGATCAATATTCACCTTCTAATCTTACACCATTCAAACTAAGATTCTTCTTATAAGGATGTTGTTTCAGATTAAAATGGAGAATAGTTAAGAAAAAGAAGGAGCCCTCCTCGTCTTGTTCTAATCCTTACCATGTAACTCACAATAATTCTTCTTCTTGTTGTCAAGGATTACTGAGAACCCCCAATAGATCTTTGTTGCTCCACCTAATGCTAGACAAATATCAAGATCTCCCTCAATTGGTTCAAATCATTGTCCAAATAATGAACAAATTTTAACCCTTTTTAGGCCCTATTCTATTTTATAATTTATTTATTAATCACAAAAAATAATTATCATCAAATACTCAAATTAGGACTTTATTTAACATCATAAACCACAATACTCTTGAATCCCATTTGGTGGTCCTACTTTAGTGGGACAAAAACACCCAACACACTTGTCCTGCTAAAATTTGTCGAAATTGAAATCATTGCTAGTGTCAGCCTTCAAAATTTTAATTTTGTTCTCAATTTTCATACTTGACTATTTTAGGTTGGTCTAAAATGAAAAATACCTTGTGAATCCTATATAAATAAATATTTAATCATTCATAAGGGCTAAAACATTATAAGATTTAATGAGTTCCCAAATTATGATCAATCAAGCATTACAAATTTTAGCACATTGAGAAAGAACCTACATTCAAGTAATGTCCTTAAGGATTGATTTTGTTATTTTTTCTCATGTTATTATATCAACACTTGGAGGAATTGTCTAAAGAGAAATGCATCACCATCTTTATTATTCCTAAGGTATGATCTTGTCAAATGTAGCATTTCAATTATAATTTTTCCTATATCCTCCTTGATGATAAGTTATCTTTTCATCAATCATAGTTATTGTGGACATAGGAACACCAACATGGGATTTGACTTAGGAAATCCCCTATACGACATAACAATTTTTATCCACCTTTGTGTGTGCAAGTTTAGATCTGACTATCTATGAGGTTACAAAAGTGCAGAACAATTTGAGATGGATATTTCTAGATTTTGTATAGGAAAAACACCTAGATTAGTGCACACTCAAACTATATCTAATTCCTTTAGGGTAAGATTATAGAAAATAGTCCTATAGAACCTCTTAAGTATATTTCTAAAATTGTCTACATTTTTTGTCACCCTTAGGACTAGGTCACCCTCCAACCCTCTCTAGCATTTTTTACTCTAAATTTTAACTACATGTTTTTCTCTATGTTTCATTTTCATATTAAACTTATTGTGTTGGTTTTTAATAATGTATTTCACTTTTATTGTTGAAAGATTCCATTTTGCCTAGTTCATTGACACACTTCACAATATCAATTTCATTGCAATGAAGGAATCATAATCTAAAGGTATACAACTCTCCTATTAGGATTGTAGATGAACTTATTTTTTATTCCAATGTTGTGCTGGAGAGATTTGAGATCTTAGTTTACATTCATAGGCTAGGATATCATTTCCCACATATGAATTTCATACAAAACAATTTCCAACACCTTATCCATTATACCACATATTTCTCCCATAACAACCATATAATACCCGTCTTTCCATATTCTACTCATCCTAATAAGCTTTTAACAACATTCATCGATTACTCCAAATTTTTTCCTATTACCTTGGTATGGAAGTGGATTATTGAGTCTTTTATCCATCTCCTTATCATTCGATATTCCACACCCAATTAACCCAAATTCCAATCCTTATCCATCTCTACCGATAAAAATCATAAAAAATTCAAAATAAAAGCCAAAAAAGTGTTTAAAAACTTTTCCAATAATGAAAACTTGGGAAAAACATCGCGTTTAAATCCCTCATCAATTACCTCTTTGTAGTTAGTGGATGTTTTTCCCATAGCTACTTATCCAGTATTCCATCCACCTACCATACCAATCATATCATATCCCTTTCAATTCCTTCTTCCCCCTTTGGATCTTAATAAAGATAGTGGAATTTATTCATATATTCTTGGACACCTCTTGGCATCCATACCCCTATTACACAATTTTTGTCCATTCATCCTCTTATATTTTTATCCACCTATTCTCCTATCCTCTATTTCATTATCCATTTACATTCCTTATTTTCATGTAATCCTACCTTCCATCTTACAATGAGGATTCTAGTTCCTCATCACACATGCAATATATAAACTTGGTTACCTTATTACTTTGCCAAATTTTCATGGAGATCATATCACAACCACCACCCATACAACAATCACCATCATCCCCTATATCATGCCTTTAGATCTTCATCAAATCATCCTTATCTCCGTATCCACTATTTATAAATCCTTTTCCCACATCCTCCATCTCTCAATCCTTACTACCACCTCATCCTTCACCTCATAATCCCTTGTCATTGGTATCTAGCTTTAGAATATAACCCTTGCAATTGAGTTCTATCCAATCAATCCCAATCCTCCTCAATCGAAGATAACACACAATATCCATCTAATATGGTGCAAATTTACCCAATCACATCCTTGGTCTTGATCTCAACCTTCTTGTATGCCTTGACCATAATATAATCATCATCACTAGTATGCATCCTTCCCAATCCCTATTTTGTTTTGATATATTGTTCCAACATCAACAACACCCCATTCACCATCAATCCATCTTATATTTTTTGCTTGATTGAGGTACCTTCAAAGAAACTAGAATATCATGCTCATCACTCAACATCCCCACCCTTTGTATATCTTTTAGATCTTGTAAATATTGAGAGTCTTGTTTTGTCACATAGGATCACTTGTACATTTGTCCCAAGGTCCCATACTTGTGTAATTTTTCATGTGTCATCAAGACTACATTCCTATCTAGCTAGTGCTTTAACAAAATCTACTAGTCCCGTTGAAGTTTAAAGTGTCCTACTTGTCCCATATCATAAGAATCCTAGTATTGTATCCATGTTTGGTCTTCATAGGATATATACAACTAATTGTGCCAATGTTGTGCTCAAGAGATTTGAGATCTTAGTTTAAATTCCTAGGCTAGGATATGCTTTCCCACATATGAATTTCATACAAAAAAATTTCCAACACCTTATCCATTATACCACATATTTCTCCCAGGAAAACCATATAATACATGTCTTTCCATACTCCACTCAACCTAATAATCCTGTAACAACATCCATTGATTACTCCAATTTTTCTCCTATTACCTTGGTATGGAAGTGGATTATTGAGTCTTTTATCCATCTCCTTGTCATCCAATATTCCACACCTAATTATCCAAACTCCAATCCTTATCCATATCTATTGATAAACATCATAAAAATTTCAAAATAAATACCAGAAAAGTGTAAAAAAAGTGTTCAAAAACTTTTCCAATGATGAAAACTTGGGAAATAGGTGCCTTGGGTAAGTACCATGATGACAACTTAAAAAATAGGTATCATATTTAGAGCCCTCATCCATTAACTCTCTACAGTTAGTGGATGCTTTTCCCCTAGCTACTTATCTAAATCTTCATCCACCTACCATACCAATCATATCATATCCCTTTCAATTCCTTCTTCCCCCTTTGGATCTTAATTAAGATAGGGGAATTTATTCATATATTCTTGGACACCTATTGGCATCCACACCCCTATTACAAAATTTCCATCCACTCATTCTCTTATGTTTTTTATCCACTCATTATTCTATCCTCCATTCCATTATCTTATCATCCATCTCCATATCTTATTTTCAAGTAATCCTACCTTCCATCCTATTGAAGAAGTCACCGGTGAAGAGGGACCTCAAAGAGATCAGTTTAGACCGGTCAACAAGAGTAAACACATTGGAAACAAAAATATATGATGGAAGCAATGAAGAACGGATTATTTTATTGCATGAAATTTGACTACATCCAATCGGTAACAACCGGGTTACAACATACCAACTCACAAGCTTGGTAGAATATGTCACAATCAGGACCGTGAATCTTAAGATATATCTTCAATGCATAGTCTAGCTACTTGATTCTCTAATTGACTACATTCTAATGCACAATTACAATTATATATATCAATCCAAAGGATTCAGTCACCCCAAAAGGGATCAAAACCTGAAGAACAAGACCTAATGTGCAAAATAAACAAGGTCTACCTCTGCCAAGAGATTCCTTCGAAAAATTGAAAAGATGAAACTAGATAGTAGGAAAATGTCGGCCACATGCTAAGGAACATCGTAATCAATGCCCAAGACTCTGCAAGCTTCGGAAGGGGTTCCGCTAGATCACCAAAATAGGTCCAGGTAACCGATAGCAGGAAACTGTCATAGAAACCAGTAGCAATATCTTGCTAGAAAATGATCCAAAAGTGATGTGGTCTGAAAGAAAGAAAGATGATCAAGTCTTCAAGTATAATTCAACTCCACAGGGTCTGGTGAGCCAAAACTAGGACACACAAAAAGGAAAACTAAAACTGCAAAAAAAGAAAAGAAAAAAAAGGAAAATGTTTTTGGTTGATGCAAGATTGCTATGAACCGGGGTTGCTCCTGCATCACCTATGATGAGCATTCTAGTCCCTCATCACACATGCAATATCTACAATTGGGCATCTTATTACTTTGTCACATTTTTCATGGAGATCCTATCACCACCACCATCCATCCAACAATCCCCATCATCCCCTATATCATACCTTTATCTCTTCATCAAATCATTCTTATCTCCCAATCCTTATTTCCAAATCCACTATTTCTAAATCCTTATCCAGCCATCCTCCATCTCTCAATCCCTCCTACCACCTCATCCTTCACCTCATAATCCCTTGTCATTGGTATCTAGCTTTAGGATATAACCCTTACAATTGAGTTCTATCCAATCAATCCCAATCCTCCGCAATCCAAGATCACACACAATATCCATCTAATCTAATGCAAACTTGCCCAATCACATCCTTGGTCTTGATCTCAACCTTGTTGTAAAAATTGAACATAATCTTATTAGCATCACTAGGATGCATCCATCGCAATCCCTATTTTGTTTTGGTATATATTGTTGCCACATAAAAAAAACCCCATCCATGGTCAATCTATCTTGTAATTTTTGCTTGATTGAGGTAGCATCAAAGATACTAGAATATCACCCTCGTCACTCCACATCCACACCCTTTGTTTGTCTTTTAAATCTCCTAAAGATTGAGAGTCTTGTTTAGTGACAAAGGATCATTTGTGCATGTGTCCCAAGGTCCCATACTTGTACATTTTTTCATGTGTCATCAGGACTACATTCCTATCTAGCTAGTGCTTTAACAAAATCTACTAGTCTCGTTGAAGTTTCATGTGTCCTACTTGTCCCATATCATAAGAATCCTAGTTTTGAATCTCCCACTCCTTTTAATAACAATCAATAGAAATTATTTTGATTTAATATTAATAAAACATACAAAATCTGGGAGACACTATGTTGTGATAGCGGGGATTTATACTTGTAAAGCCATCAATAAATGTTTGACTCTTGCTGGATCACCCTCTACTACACTAACAATTGAGATTGCTTACCTCAACTTTTTAGGGGGAGATCGTGAAATGTGACAATGGATATTTTTTTCTTGTTGGGTTATCAACCCAATTTCAAATGTGGATGATGAGGATGATTCCCTCATGGTGCTATGGTTGGAGGCATAGAGGAAAGTTTTTATTTCTAACGAGAATCTTTCCCTCTTGGAGTTATGGATGGAGTTGCAGAGGAATATTTCCCAAGCACATTTTATCTTCTACAACACTAAATTTATTTGGTTCTAAATTGGGTGACATTAGGAAATCTCTCAAGAGAGGATTTATATTCTTCTCTTCCAAAAACTCTACTATGTTGAGTGGGCAAACTGTTGTTTGACCCCTCTTTCTACTCTACTAAGGCTCTTAGGGTTTCACGGGAACATTGTCTTACTATGATGGAGGCATACAATTTGGAGGACCTAGGTGGTCCTAGTTTGTAGATCTAGTTTATAACAATTGCATGGTGGTTGGAATTGCTAGCAAGGATAAATGCCCTAAGATTTAAACTGATATTTTGCATGCCCATTGCTACTATTATAAAGGAGCTTTGCTCTTCCACTTCATGTGTGGAGTTTCTCATTGAAGATGGTTCATATGTTATTGTCCCTACCAAGCCAAGGTGGAGAGGAAAATACAATTTGATCCGAATTATGGATTCGGATGACAACACCTAAGTGAGAACCTGCGGTATTGTAAATTATGTTTACAAGAACCAAAAATCATAGAATTGAAGCAAGCCAAAAAGTAATCTATTTCATTCGAACATCCAACATATAGAAGTTCATGAGATTCCAAGGGTCACAGGGACCTTTTGAGAATCGAAGCCCAACAGTCACATTTGTTTATTACATAATAAAATCTAAAAACTATGAAATTTTCAAAAAACTATATGAAAATTTATCCTAACTTCAACTAGACATAATTTTCTGCTAGGGACTCTTGTTGAAAGATTTTTGCAATAATAATCCCAACATTGATACTATCAAAAGATGGATGCTTCAAAATTAGAAGCTGAGAGCTCGAATTGAAGTAGTAATGGCTAGCAACTTATGCGACATTATAGAGCATCGATAATAAATACTCCGCGAGCCTCTCTTGTAAATCGTCGTCATGCAAGACAACTAGTTGTGTTTCAACAAACTTAATTCCTCCCTAACGATATTCTTACAAAAGTCACAAACAGGGAAAGCAAGTAGAGAAGTGGCTGAATTAATTATGAAGTCGCCTCTTACAATATCCCTGTGCTTTGACAGTTGAAAATATTTCTCTTTACAGATATTCTGACAAAAAGCACAAACAAGGAAAGGAAACAAATATCCAGCTCTTGAAAGGTAACGATAAAAGCCATACTAATGACAAGTAGAGAAGCAGCCAAATAAATTATAAAGAAAAGTCGAAATAATCTTGTTTCTTCAAATTATACAAAACTTTCAAAAGTATTGTGACTCAAAAATGTGCGTAACATCTTGTGCAATGCATTGCAGTCTTTCTATTAAAATAATGTTCCAAGGATAGAGCAAATTATATTTCTATTCAATACCTTCATAAATGGACGCTATTGCCTTTCATCAATGCATAGTAATGCCAAAACAGTAAAAATTTTCTATTAAGTGTTCCTCCATTCAGTGTATACCGTACTTGGTCTGGATTCATTTGGACATGAGATTATATGATCCATACTTCCAACTCAACGTGGAATTAAGATGGCTACACAGGAACATACAACATATTGCATAATTCTACACATGGTTGTATTTAACTATTTAACACCATTACTACATTACAGCATATTGTACATAACTACAAAAGTACTGAACAAGTTTTTATTTCTTTGTGGAAATGTAGATTGAGATAGTTGTTATATGAACGTCGCATCAGTCAGTCTTAAATCACACACAGTAAACAATATATTAAGTCAAGATGATGTTAGTCAATGTTGAGTGTTTTAACATTTTAAACGTAAAAGTGTATTCTTAATGTGACAACATACATTAAACAACATATTAAGCCTAGAAAATGTCAGTCAACTTTAAGTATTTAACACTTTTAAATCTAGAAATATAAGCTTCGTGTTATTTAAGTCATTCCCGTCACATCCAATTTGATTTACTTTATGTACAAAGTATAACATCATGACAAGCAGTCAGCTTCCTTAAGCAAATATTCATTGTTCCATATAAAACATTTGAGTAAAACTCCATTTTCAATATTGCAGTACTATTTCATTAAAACATCATAAAGAAGAAAATGATGTATTCATATTCATTAATTTCTCTTCATTGCCAAGCAGATATGTAACTCAAACATCGGGATAGAAAATATGTAGATATAAAATTTTTAAAAGGAAAAAATCATGGAGAAAATGGCTTTATTCATATTTTGCTCCCATTCAACAAATAACAGGGAGACGAACAGCCCAACGACATGCATCATGACAGCTGCATACAGAATAATGACAGCTCTAAACAAATGTATTAACAGCCGCCGCGCAAAGCCAGCACAAGATGGAGGACACAACCTCCCTCAAAACCATAATCTTTGGCTGTTTTTTCATCGTTCAGTTGTTTTCCCCCATAGATGAGCCTGCAGGACAATATTAATCATGGAAATCAAGAATAGTATTTTGTTGTTTCAACACCTTGCCACATGTAGTTGGCCTATATAATTATCAGGATGGATAACTCTTTTATGATTTTGAGGTTGGATAAGCGTTATATTTGTGGAATTATGCATCTTTCTTGTTGAAAAAAAAAATATATAGGGAAAAAGGATGGTTCAACAAAACTTATTTGAACAATTGGATTCCAAAAAACCCTAAGAATACCACAGATCTTTATCCCAACACATCAAAGCAAGCCACAAACTAGGGTTACAATAAAATCTAAACAACAATGTGAATAACTACTTACTTTCTCTGTAGGGGTGGTATTCCTTCCCTTTGCTCGACCAGCTCTTTGATCCGCTCGATGGTATCAGTGGGTTCGATATCAATCTCTACCTCTTTTCCAGTAAGGGTTTTCACCTTGATGGAAAGGCCTCCCCTTAACCTCAACACCAAATGCAGAGTTGATTCCTTCTGGATATTATAATCCGCAAGTTACCGTCCATCTTCCAACTGTTTCCCAGCAAATATCAACCGCTGCTGATCTGGTGGGATACCCTCCTTGTCCTGGAACATCACAATTAATTACAGCACTCAACATACAAAATCAATTAATATAATAAAAAACCCATCTTCGGTAAGAGAGAGGAAATTGAAAAAACTTAATCCGAAATAACACCCACTTGAATTTTTGCCTTGACATTGTCGATGGTATCACTGCTCTCGACCTCAAGCGTGATTGTTTTTCCTGTCAGGGTCTTCACAAATATCTGCATCTTTACTTTCTTCTCTAAACCTCCTCAATTAGATATGATCGGAGGGACATATACATATATATTTTTCTCGAAAGAACTGCTACGATAGTAACCGACCAAACTAATTCTGACAACTGAATAGAAGATCGTAAAAGGTGGTAACGGAGATATGATCGGAGGAACATATATATGGTTCTATGAAAGAAATAAAAATCCACCAAGCAGCCAACATGTGAAGATTAGGGAGAGTTTTCGATTTATTGCGCCCCGACATCACTATAAAATAATCCGTGAAAATAATTATAAATTTATGTTTTCTAAATAGTCGTAAGTGAAATTTGTATGTGCATGCCATTTCTCATTTAATTCTGTTGTTTACTTTGATGAGATACAAATAGTATAATTTTGTGTAAACATCCATAACATGGTCTATACTATCCACCTACCATATATATATATATATGGGGTATGTATATATATATTATTCATTCTTATACATTTATTATTTTTTATTTGGTTTCTATCATGTATTAAAACAAATTTATGGTTATTGTAACAATGTCATGATTACACATGTCCTAGCCAAACTGAAATTTAGTTAACTCTCACCTTTACCCTTTCAAACTAAACACAAATTTGCACAATAGACTATTATGTCCTTGTATTAAAAAAAATTCAATGTATTCATTTGAATCATCTCCACATATCAAGTGTTATTTTATTGTTATTTGCATTTGCAATCTTTAATATGAAAACAAAAAAGATTTTAGTTGTACACAAGCATCGTAGGAGAATATGTGTGATAAGAGATTGATGTTTTCAAATATTTGTACATATTGGCGTAGTCAAAAAATTGGCGTTGGGATACACTAGTATTCCAACGAGGTATTTATGAATATCGACAATCCATATATATAAAGAACTAGAGAAGAAGTCAGTTGACACATCACACAAAGTGAAGAAAAGTGGTCTGCAAGTTTGAAGGTACACGATAGATCCATAATCATGGATTTGTTCCTAATCCCCAAACTCATCCCTACATTTTCTCAACAAATATTTTGATTCTAAGACAACTATCAATTTGTCAAATTTACTATTTTGGATCCAACATATATCTGTATATTCATTTGTTTGACCTAAGTACACTTATTTTCTATTCACTATTATTGATTAATTGACATATTATCAATCCTAGCTAGTGGCATCATTCATTAGTTTGGCTTGATTATGTTTATGTCTTTACATTTTAGTTGGATTTTCCAAAACTAAATTTAAGAATTTTTCATTTTCCTTTACATTCGGAGAACTCGATTGATCCTACACAACATTATCTTGAATTTTATAATTGATAATTAATATTTTGAAATATAATATTGTTCTAATTTTTCATTCATATTTAGTTTTTTCTAGGTTTTCATTTTTATACGCTTTTATCTTTCACTTAAGGTTTGGGAATGCATATTGACTCATCATTTATATCCTATCATTATGAAACTTATCAGGGTTTTCTCCCTAGATAATTTGCATTTATTTATTTTAGGTTTTGGCATGTTCATATCTCTCTTATCATATGAAACATCTATCACTGATATGCATATGCAATTTTATACTATGAATGTGAGTGTCTTATATATGGAGATTTTGTTCCACCATATTTCATCTTTTCCATCCTTTATTGAGTTGATTCGTGCATATCTTATGCTATTAGAGATTCTTTGTTTCTTTATTTGAATATTCCATGATAATCATATGCATTATAAAAATGATTAACATATAGTATGCAATGATTTATAATATGATTCATATATGCATGACACTAGCATACTCAGTAATGATACATATATTTAATATATCATGGTAGTATTATATCAATAATTTTATATTATTCATAAACATGATGGTTTCCTACATAATTATTATTCTTCTACAAATCAAGTTTACTTAGTGGACACCTATTCTTCACATCAACATCTTGCAATCATGGGAAAATGATGAGTGATAGATAAGGAGAAAAACTAATCATTTCCCTCAAAGAGAGAGAGATGATAGTTTCACTATTGATTATCCTTCAAACACTTTTCACTATTACATTAGGAAGATAGGAGATAATTCACTAGATTCAATCTCCACACCAAGATGATAGATTGAATTTTGAATGAATTAAGAATGTTAGGATGATCCCTTCTTCTTTTGTTTGAAATGGAAAGGAAATTGATTGAATTATGTAGTGTAAAAGTGAAAAAGAATCGATTATAACTTGAGATCTATATATTAGATGAAGTTGTGCACCTGGATTTGGCAGTAAAATGTCAAGACGAAGTCGCCCTGCAAATTTTTATGAAATGTTGTCTTGACCATGTCAGGAATGTACACAGTCCTCCGAAAAATCCGCAAAACAAAAAGGGTTTTTTCACCTCTGCAAATAAAACTTGAATCTGCAAGTACAATTGCGCACCTACAACCCACACATAGAAAAGAGAGGGAAATGTGTTGGGATTGGGGGTTTGATTTTAGATCAAACCCCGGTTTGGGAATTAAGCAAGTAATGAAAGAAAGTACTTGCAAGTAGATGTAAATGAAAGAGTGATTTATAAATCACCTCAAGGGAGGTTGTAGTAGCGATGTTGATAGAAATGTTTGTATGGAATTGTATGTTGGAAGCAATGTCTTCTTTAATGGTTGAATCCTTGATTTGAATGCAACACCTAGCCTTGAAGGGAGACTTGGGATTGCTCAATGCTGGAAAAGAAAGCTTGAATGCTTGAATGCTCTTGATTTCTTATGACCTTATCAAAATTCCACCTATTAAACTCAAGCAATTTCCACTTATGCAAATGAGAGGACAAATGCCCCTTAAATACATGTTTGAAGGATTTGAATTTCATCATGAGCCAGCAGCGGGGAGATTTCCCGCTCATTGCACAAACCACAATGCATCCTCTAGAAAGGTCTTGCCGCAAAAGAGGGCACGGACAAGGGTGCCACACCCCTATCCTGGGAGGACAAGGGCACCACGCCTCTATCCTAACCCTTTCTCTAGGGTAGAGTGCAAAGAGGGTGATGTGGAGGCCAATGAAGAAGCTATTTTTGAAAGTTGAGCACTCTAGAGGATTTGAGTTCGCATGCATGAGGACCCTAATGTAGTCATAAATTGCTAAGGTCACAATTTTATGACACTACACATCTTTCATGGGATGACAACTTATACCTTAATAAATTTTTACTAAGAGAGATTAGATTTCTATACTCCATAGATCTCAAGGATTTATTGATGCATTATGTTATAACCAATTTTAAATGACTATATAAGATATACTGAATTTTATTTACATTTATATTCAAGTATTTGAAATGTGTACATATGCATTATAGATATAACACATGTAGTATATATTGACAATTTACATGTAACCGAAAAGAAAAATCTATGCAAAGAAGTATTCATAATCCATGTGGAATATAATACGCAACATACCATCAAATACAACACAAGAGGTACCTTAGCTAAATATCAAGGGAAAAAACACTATCCTCAAAATCTATCCATTCTCAATTTAATATTCAACAATAAATATTATTATACATCTATAGGGCCTCCATGAATTCTTGTAACACATCAAACCTTTCTAATGAATCCTACATGTCTTCAAACATGAACCCTCACATCCCATGCCATGCTTTACATATGAAATTTTCAAAAGAATACTTAAAACCTCAACTAGCCAACCTTAGACAATTGCTCTTGTGTTTTCTTCTAAATAATCAAAATCATGAAAAAACACCAAGTAATATTTACCTAAAACCATGTAACTAATACCATGACATTAAAAAACCATGAGCCTCTTATTCAATATTGGGTAGTAATTTTTCACTTCATTAATATTTTCCCAAATTATAAATTAAATACATTTTCATAATGTTGGACCCCACATTATGTTGGCCATTTGGAGGAATTGATTATGTGTTGCATTGATATATTTTCATTGATGTCAGCAGTAGTTGTTTTGGTTTCTTTGCCGATATCCTTTTGGTGTCGGTAGGTTGTTTGGTTTTTGGTTGGATTGGATCATCATGATCCAGTATGATCTGGTATGCTCTGGTATGTTTGGGTTACGAAATTGTCTTATTCATGTTCATGTTCAGTTAGTCTGTTTTGATCTGGTGATCAGATGCTATCATGTTTGCTAGTATGCTTGGTTTGTTGTTCCAAGGAGGGTTTTACCGACAGAGAATTATTGAATATCTTTGATGATATGCATAAGTGATTTTGGTGTGGCTTCTAGTGGAGATTCAAGATATTGATGGTGATCATGTTTGAGATTTAGTTGATTGGGGTCATTTCTTTAGCATCTATGTACCTATATTGGGTCTTAGTATTATCTAGGTTATGGATAAACTTAATGTAACGTGTGAATTGGACTTTTCAATGTATTTTCGATATGTATTATGGGTTGGATATTATTTGTTTGGTCTCAGGATGATATGTTTTGTAATTATATAATTGGTTTGTTGTCTAGTGGCCGACCTTATTATTTATGGTCAAGAGTTTGTATATATATGATGTATGATCTCATTGTAGATCATATGTATAAAGGATATGTGAGGATGTAACGAGCGAATAATGTAATAATAATTTAGGTAGAGGATTTGGTCTAGCAATGGTGATTGAGTTGGGTTTATGTAAGACAATTTAGTCCTCTACTATTGAGCTTAACTGGAACTATACTCAGGCATAGGAGATGATATCTTTTTAGTTTATTTATTACTTTGGATTGTAGTCTAGATTTATATGTAGTCAGTGAGACTCCTTTTGTGATGAGAAGTGTACTCTAGGTTGTTAGCCTTCCTGCAAGCGCAAGCCCCTCAATTGTAATTCACATACTTACTAGAGAAGTATTATCTAACTGTGGGTAGGCTTTCCACCATGGGTTTTCCCTTTACTGGGTTTTCCATGTATAAACCTTGGTTTCATGTGGATGGTATTTATTCTATGATTATTTCTTATGCTTAATTTGTTTATCTTCTATTTTGGTATTTGGTTTATGCATTTCGATATTAGTCTTTTAGGTTCTGATATTAAAGTTTTAATTGCTTAAGGTTCCAGTAATATGGTGGCAACTGGTTCAACCCCCCATCTCAGTTGACTTCTAGTATTTGATCTGTCTAACAATTTATCTCTGAACTTTGGTCCTCTCTATAGAAGCTTAACTGCTTGAGGAAGATCCTATGGCAACCAACAGTTCAAGTTCATCTAGTTCATTTGTTTCTATCTTTCAGAGAGATATTCCTAGGCTTGGTGGAACAAATAATAGAGTATGGAAGATTCAGATGTAGACTCATATGAGATGTCTTGGTAAGGAGATTTGGGAGATCACAGATAATAGTGTTACACCTCATAATCCAGCATCTAGAAACCCTCCTCTGCCAAACTTGGATAAGGAGTTTGAGAATGATTGTAGAGAAAGAGAATCCCTCTTGTGTGCAATTTCTAATCAACAAATAATGGGATTAACTGACAAATCATCTACAAAGGTTATATGGGATAAGCTGGAGACTCTTGATGAAGGTAACCCTACTATGAAGATTGCTAAACTTGATGGTTACCGGGTGAGATATGAAAACTTGAAGATGGAAGAAGATGAAAGGATTACTGCATTCATGGAAAGGGTAAATGAAATTGTTATGAGAATTCAATGTTGTGGTGGAACACTAAGTGAAGATGAAATAGTTTCAAAAGTTCTAAGAGCATTACCATTGTCTTACAAGATGAAGGCTATTGAAATTAATGAATTGAGAACAATGGCTAATACTTTTGTCAATACAGATACTTTGGTTGAGAAATTATCTACTTTTGAGATTGAAGAATTTGGAACCTCTAGAGTTGTGAAGTCTGAACCTACTTTTCATGCATCTGCATCATCAACCAACAAGCAATATCAGAAAGATTTATATGTAAGAGAATTGGATGATATTAAGAGAGAATATGAAGAATTTTAGCAACTTGAAGCCTTATTTTCTAGAAGAGTACCTAAAGGACCGATATGAAGTAAGTATGAAGGAAAAGCAACTTTTAAATATTTTGCATGTAATAAGATAGGTCATTTTGCATCTAGATGTTCTGAAAGGAATTCAAGATTTGAAGAAAGAGGTAGAAGATCTTTTAAGGCTAACCCTGGATATTAGAACAAGTATAAGTAGAAGAAAAACAGAGACAAATCATGCTACATAGCGGATGAGGAAGGTGTGACTAATTATGATGATGAAACAACACAAGACTCTGTTTGTGGTTCCGACAATGTAAAGGAATGGGTGTTCCTGGCTATTAAGGAAGATGTTCTGGCACTGGAAGATAATTTACTTGAAGAGAAGGCACTTGCTACTGAAATTGAAGATAAAGATGAATGGGTAATTGACAGTGGATGTTCACATTATATGATTGGAGATAAAAGGAAGTTTCTATCTTTTCAAGAATTTGATGATGGTCTGGTTAGATTTGGAGATGGAAATTCATGTATAATCAAGGGAAAAGGAACTATATCATTGGATGGTAAGCATAATATTTATAATATTTATTATGTTGAAGGTTTAAGGCATAATCTTTTGAGTGTAGGACAATTGGTGGATAAGGGATTTCAATTACAGTTCAAGGATGGAAAATTCAAAATCATTAATAGATCTGGTTTGGAGATTGCAACTGGTACATAGATAAAATGTAATATATTTCATTTGAATTTTAGTGAGAAGACATGTTTGATTGCACAAATTGATGAGAGTTGGCTATGGCATAAAAGGCTATGTCCTGTGAATTTTGATTGCATTGTAAGGATCAGTTCAACTAAGGGAGTTAGAGATATACCTAAGACTATGAAGCCCTATAGTCTGCTATGTAAAGAATGTCAAATGGGAAAACACGTCAGAACCTCTTTTAAGGGTATACAAGTTATCCATATTGATTTGTGTGGCCCTGCTAGAGTTAAAAGTTTTCAAGGTGATAGATATTTTAAGCTAATCATTGATGATTATTCTAGAATGATGTGGGTTATTTTTCTAAGAGAGAAATCTGAGCCTTTTGAAAAGTTTAAAATATTTAAACCTAAAGTTCAGACTGAGACATGATTGAAGATTAAATTTTTAAGGTCAGATCATGGTGGAGAATTCACATCCAGTGAGTTTAATAACTTTTATGAGATGCATGGCATAAGGAGACAATTTTCTGCACTCCAGAAACCTCAACAAAATGAAGTTTTAGAAAGGAAGAATAAAACCATCTCGGATGCTGCTAGAATAATGATGATGGAAGCTAGTCTACCTCATATATATTGGAGAGAAGAAATGAGCACAACAGTCTATACATTCAACATACATATCAAAAGAGAAACCAATAAGACACCTTATGAATTATGGTTTGGCAATACAACTACAGTTAAGTATTCTATAATCTTTGGTAGTAAATGTTATATTAGGAGAGATGATGTCATTGGAAAATTTGATCCTAGATGTGATGAAGGAATTTTTCTTGGTTATTCAAATGAAAGCAAGGCATATAGATGTTATAACAAGAGATTGCTAAGAATTGCGGAGAGTGCTAATGTCTTGGTGGATGAGCTAAAAATAAGTCAAATCAGAGGTTATGAGCAAGAACCAACAATGGAAATGATTATAACTAAACCGGTAGCACCTTTACTAGAACAAAATGTTGAACTAGTTACTCCGGTAGTATCAAAAATTTCAACATTAGCTAAAGATCTGGGAAGAGGAACAGAGAGTGAAAAGGCCCCTAGGTATGTGAGATTGAATCATTCTGAACATCAAATCATTGGGGATAAGAAAGATAGATTGATGACAAGATTTAAATTGCTATCTAATGAAGTATGTTTAATTTCTCAAGTTGAACCAGTATCAGTAATTGAAGCATGTAAATATGAATGTTGGAAGAAACCTATGGAAGAAGAATTAGATCAGATAGACAAGAATAACACATAAACTTTAGTTTCTTGGCCTAAAAATAAGAAAGTTATTGGAAATAAATGGGTTTTTAGATATAAATTGAATGAAGAGGGACAAGTTATAAGGAATAAAACTAGATTGGTTTGTAAAGGATATTCTCATATGGAAGGAATTAATTATGGTGAAATTTTTGCACCTATAGCTAGGATTCAAGCTGTAAGATTATTTCTTGCCTATGCTACACATAAAAACTAAAAGGTTTATTAGATGGATGTCAAGTGTGCATTTTTGAATGGAGATCTTGATGAGGAAGTTTTTATTGAGCAACCTAATGGTTTTACACTTTTAGATGATACAAACATGGTTTGTAGGCTATGGAAAGCTTTATATGGATTGAAACATGCACCTAGTGCTTTCTATGCAAGGTTAGATAAATATATTTTGAATCTTGGTTTTACTAAAGGTAATGCTGACAGTAATCTATATTAAAAAGTCATTGATAATAATATATTGATTATTGATTTTTTTGTTGATGACATCATTTTTGGAGGTGAAGATATGTTGTGCATGGAATTTTCTTAGAATATGGAGAAATAATTTGAAATGTCTATGATTATGGAAATGTCTATGATTATGTAGTTATGGATGGAGTTGCAAAGGAATATTTCTCAAGCACATTTTATCTTCTACAACACTAAATTTATTTGGTTCTAAATTGGGTGACATTAGGAAATCTGTCAAGAGAGGATTTATATTCTTCTCTTCCAAAAACTCTACTATGTAGAGTGGGCAAACTGTTGGTTTGACCCCTCTTTCTACTCTGCTAAGGCTCCTAGGGTTTCAAAGGAATAGTGTCCTACTATGATGGAGGCATACAGTTTGGAGGACCTAGGTGGTCCTAGTTTGTAGATCTAGTTAATAACAATTGCATGGTGGTTGGAATTGCTAGCAAGGATAAATGCCCTAAGATTTCTATTGATATTTTGCGTGCCCATTGCTACTATTATAAAGGAGCATTGCTCTTCCACTTCATGTGTGGAGTTTCTCATTGATGATGGCTCATATGTCATTGTCCCTACCAAGCCATTGTGGAGAGGAAAAGAGGAAAATACAAATTGCCATGAATAATTCTCTTATAATTAAGTCTACCGTTTGGTTTAAGAACTCTTGTTGAAAGATTTTTGCAATAATAATCCCAACATGGATACTATCAGAAGATGGATGCTTCAAAATTAGAAGCTGATAGCTCAAATTGAAGTAGAAATGGCTAGCAACTTATGCGACATTATAGAGCATCGATAATGCAAGCCTCTATTGTAAATCGTCGTCATGGAAGATAACTAGTTGCGTTTCAACAAACTTAATTCCTCTTTAACGATATTGCTACAAAAGTCACAAACAGGGAAAGCAAGTAGAGAAGTTGCTGAATTAATTATGAAGTCGCCTCTTGCAATATCCCTGTGCTTTGACAGTTGGAAATATTTCTCTTTACAGATATTCTGACGAAAAGCACAAACAAGGAAAGGAAACAAATATCCAGCTCTTGAAAGGTAACGATATAAGCCATACTAATGACAAGTAGAGAAGCAGCCAAATAAATTATAAAGAAAAGTCGAAATAATATTGTTTCTTCAAATTATAGGAAACTTTCAAAAGTATTGTGACTCAAAAATGTGCGTAACATCTTGTGCAATGCATTGCAGTCTTTCTATTAAAAAAATGTTCCAAGGATAGAGCAAATTATATTTCTGTTCAATACCTTTATAAGTGGACGCTATTGCCTTTCATCAATGCATATAATGCCAAAACAGAACAAATTTCCTATTAAGTGTTCCTCCATTCAGTGTATACCGTACTTGGTCTGGATTCATTTGGACATGAGATTATATGATCCATACTTCCAACTCAACGTGGAATTAAGATGGCTACACAGGTACATACAACATATTGCATAATTCTACACATGGTTGTATTTAACTATTTAACACCATTACTACATTACAGCATATTGTACATAACTACAAAAGTACTGAACAAGTTTCCTTTTTCTTTGTGGAAATGTAGATTGAGATAATTGTTATATGCACGTCGCATCAGTCAGTTTTAAATCACACACAGTAAGTAATATATTAAGTCTAGAGGATGTTAGTCAATGTTGAGTGTTTTAACATTTTAAATGTAAAAGTGTATTCTTAATGTGACAACATACATTAAACAACATATTAAGCCTAGAAAATGTCAGTCAACTTTAAGTATTTAACACTTTTAACTCTAGAAATATAAACTTAGTGTGTGGAATTTAAGCCGTTCCCATCACATCCAATTTGATTTACTTTATGTACTAAGTATAACATTATGACAAGCAGTCAGCTTGCTTAGGCAAATATTCATTGTTCCATATAAAACGTGAGAGTAAAACTCCATTTTCAATATTGCAGTACTATTTCATTAAAAAATCATAAAGAAGAAAATGATGTATTCATATTCATTAATTTCTCTTCATTGCCAAGCAGATATGTAACTCAAACATCGGGATGGAAACTATGTAGATATAAAAATTTTAAAATGAAAAAATAATGGAGAAAATGGCTTTATTCATATTTTGCTCCCATTCAACAAATAACAGGGAGACGAGCAGCCAAACGACATGCATCATGACAGCTGCATACAGAAGAATGACAGCTCTAAACAAATGTATTAACAGCCGCCGCGCAAAGCCAGCACAAGATGGAGGACACAACCTCCCTCAAAACCATAATCTTTGGCTGTTTTCTCATCGTTCAGTTGTTTTCCCCCATAGATGAGCCTGCAGGACAATATTAATCATGCAAATCAAGAACAGTATTTTGTTGTTTCAAAACCTTGCCACATGTAGTTGGCCTATATAATTATCAGGATGGATAACTCATTTATGACTTTGAGGTTGGATAAGCGGTATTCTTGCGGAATTATGAATCGTTCTTGTTGAAAAAAAAAAAAAATATAGGGAAAAAGGATGGTTCAACAAAACTTATTTGAACAATTAGATCTCCAAAAACCCTAAGAATACAACAGATCTTTATCCCAACACATCAAAGCAAGCCACAAACTAGGGTTACAATAAAATCTAAACAACAATGTGAATAACTACTTACTTTTGCTGTAGGGGTGGTATTCCTTCCCTTTGCTCGACCAGCTCTTTGATCCGCTCGATGGTATCAGTGGGTTCGATATCAATCTCTACCTCTTTTCCCGTAAGGGTTTTCACCTTGATGGAAAGGCCTCCCCTTAACCTCAACACCAAATGCAGAGTTGATTCCTTCTGGATATTATAATCCGCAAGTGTTCGTCCATCTACCAACTGTTTCCCAGCAAATATCAACCGCTGCTGATCCAGTGGGATACCCTCCTTGTCCTGGAACATCACAATCAATTACAGCACTCAACATACAAAATCCATTAATATAATAAAAAATCCATCTTCGGTAAGAGAGAGGAAATTGAGAAAACTTAATACGAAATAACACCCACTTGAATTTTTGCCTTGACATTGTCGATGGTATCACTGCTCTCGACCTCAAGGGTGATTGTTTTTCCTGTCAGGGTCTTCAGGAATATCTGCATCTTTACTTTCTTCTCTAAACCTCCTCAATTAGATATGATCAGGGGGACATATACATATATATTGTTCTTGAAAGAACTGCTACGATAGTAACCGACCAAACTAATTCTGACAACTGAATAGAAGATTGTAAAAGGTGGTAACGGAGATATGATCGGAGGAACATATATATGGTTCTATGAAAGAAATAATAATCCACCAAGCAGCCAACATGTGAAGATTAGGGAGAGTTTTCGATTTATTGCGCCCGGACATCACTATAAAATAATCCGTGAAAGATATTATAAATTTATGTTTCCTAAATAGTCGCAAGTGAAATTTGTATGTGCATGCCATTTCTCATTTAATTCTGTTGTTTACTTTGATGAGATACAAATAGTATAATTTTGTGTAAAATTCAATAACATGGTCTATACTATCCACCTACTATATATATATAGATGGGGTATGTATGTATATATTATTCATTCTTATACATTTATTATTTGTTATTTGGTTTCTACCATGTATTAAAACAAATTTATGGTTATTGTAACAATGTCATGATCACACATGTCCTAGCCAAACTGAAATTTAGTTAACTCTCACCTTTACCCTTTCAAACTAAACACAAATTTGCACAATAGACTATTATGTCCTTGTATTAAAAAAAATTCAATGTATTCATTTGAATCATCTCCACATATCAAGTGTTATTTTATTGTTATTTGCATTTGCAATCTTTAATATGAAAACAAAATCAATTTTAGTTGTACACAAGCATCGTAGGAGAATATGTGTGATTAGAGATTGATGTTTTCAAATATTTGTACATATTGGCATAGTAAAAAATTTGGCGTTGGGATAGACTAGTAGCCCAATGAGGTATTTATGAATATCAACAATCCATATATATAAAGAACTATAGAAGAAGTCAGTTGACACATCACACAAAGGGAAGAAAAGTGGTTTGCAAGTTTGAAGGTACATGATAGATCCATAATCATGGATTTGTCTCTAATCCCCAAACTCATCCCTACATATTCTCAACAAATATTTTGATTCTAAGACAACTATCAATTTGTCAAATTTACTATTTTGGATACAACATATATCTATATATTCATTTGTTTGAGCTAAGTACACTTATTTTCTATTCACTGTTATTGATTAATTGACATATTATCAATCCTAGCTAGTGGCATCATTCATTAGTTTGGCTTGATTATGTTTATGTCTTTATATTTTAGTTGGATTTTCCGAAACTAAATTTAAGAAATTCTCATTTTCCTGTACATTCGGAGATCTCGATTGATCCTACACAACATTATCTTGAATTTTACAATTTATAATTAATATTTGAAAATCTAATATAATTCTAATTTTTCATTCAGATTTAGTTTTTTCTAGGTTTTCATTTTTGTAGGCTTCTATGTTTCACTTAAGGTTTGTGAATGCATATTGACTCATCATTTATATCCTATCATTATGAAACTTATCAGGGTTTTCTCCCTTGATAATTTGCATTTATTTATTTTAGGTTTTGGCATGTTCATATCTCTCTTATCATATGAAACATCTATCACTGACATGCATATGCAATTTTATACTATGAATGTGAGTGTCCTTTATATGGAGATTTTGTTCCACCATATTTCATCTTTTCCATCCTTCATTGAGTTGATTCGTGCATCTCCTATGCTATTAGAGATTCTTTGTTTCTTTATTTGAATAATCCATGATAATCATATGCATTATAAAAATGTTTAACATATAGTATGCAATGATTTATAATATGATTTATATATGCATGACACTAGCATACTTAGTAATGATACATATATTTAAGATATCATGATAGTATTATATCAATAATTTTATATTATTCATAAATATGATGGTGTCCTATGTAATTATTATTCTTCTACAAATCGAGTTTACTTTGTGAACACCTATTCTTCACATCACTATCTTGTAATGGTGGGAAAATGATGAGTGATAGATCAAGAGAAAAACTAATCCTTTCCTTGAAATAGAGAGAGATCATAGTTTCACTATTGATTAGCCTTCAAACACTTTTCACTATTACATTAGGAAAATAGGAGATAATTCAATAGATTCAATCTCCACACAAAGATGATAGATTGAATTCTGAATGAATTAAGAATGTTAGAATGATCCCTTCTTCCTTTGTTTGAAATGGAAAGGAAATTGATTGAATTGTGCAGTGTAAAAGTGAAAAAGAATCGACTATAAGTTGAGATTTGAATATGGGATGAAGTTGCACACCTAGATTTAGCAGTAAAATATCAAGATGACGTCCCCCTGCAAATTTGATGAAACATTGTCTTGACCGTGGTGGGAATGTACACGGTCCTCGGAAAAATCCACAAAACAAAAAGGGTTTTTCCGCCTTTGCAAATAAAGCTCGAATTCGGAAGTACAACTGCGCACCTACAACCCACACATAGAAAAGAAAGGGAAATGTGTTGGGATTGGGGGTTTGCCTTTAGGTGAAACCCCGGTTTGGGAATTAAGCAAGTAATGAAAGAAAGTACTTGCAAGCAGGATGTAAATGAAAGACTGCACTATAAATCACCTCAAGGGAGGTTGTAGTAGCAATGTTGATAGAAATGTTTGTATGGAATTGTATGTTGGAATCAATATCCTCTTTAATGGTTGAATCCTTGGTTTGAATGCAACACCTAGCCTTGATGGGAGACTTGAGAATGCTCAATGCTTGAAAAGAAAGCTTGAATGTTTCAATGCTCTTGATCGCTTATGACCTTATCAAAATTCCACCTATTAAACTCGTGCAATTTCCACTTATGCAAATGAGAGGGCGAATGCCCCTTAAATACATGTTTGAAGGATTTGAATTTCATCATGAGCCAATAGTGGGGAGATTCCCCACTCACTGCACAAACCACAATGCATGCTCTAGAGAGGTCTTGTCCCAAAATAGGGCATGGACAGGAGCACCATGCCCCTTTCCTGGGAGGACAAGGGCACCACGCCCCTATCCTACCCCTTTCTCTTGGGAAAAGTGTGCAGAGGGTGATGTGGAGGCCAATGAAGAAGCTATTTTTGAAAGCTGAGCACTCTGCAGTCTCCAATCAGGCTAGAGGATTCGAGTTCGTATGTGTGAGGACCCTAATGTAGTCATAAATTGCTAGGGTCACAATTTTATGACACTACACATCTTTCATGGGATGACAACTTATACCTTAATAAATTTTTACTAAGAGAGATTAGATTTCCATAGTCCATGGATCTCAAGGATTTAGTGATGCATTATGTTATAACTAGTTTAAATGTCTATATAAGATATACTGAATTTTATTTACATTTATATTCAAGTATATGAAATGTGTACATATGCATTATAGATATAACACGTGTACCATATAATGACAATTTACACGTAACCCAAAAGAAAAATCTATGCAAAGAAGTATTCATAATCCATGTGGAATAGAATAGGCAACATACCATCAAATATAACACAAGAGGTACCTTAGCTAAATATCAAGGGAAAAAACACTATCCTCAAAAACTATCCATTCTCAATTTAATATTCAACAATAAATATTATTATACATCTAGAGGGCCTCCATGAATACCTGTAACACATCAAACCTTTCTAATGAATCCTACATGTCTTCAAACATGAACCCTCACATCCCATGCCATGCTTTACATATGAAATTTTCAAAAGAATACTTAAAACCTCAACTAGCCAACCTTAGACAATTGCTCTTGTGTTTTCTTTGAAATAATCAAAATCATGAAAAACGTCCAAGTAAGGGTACACTAAACCATGTAACTAATACGATGATATTAAAAAACCATGGGCCTCTTATTCAATATTGGTTAGTAATTTTTCATTTCCTTAATATTTTCCCAAATGTTAAACTAAATACATTTTCATAATGTGAGACCCCACATTATTTTGGCCATTTGGAGGAATTGATTATGTGTTGCATTGATATTTTTTCATTGATGTCAACAGTAGTTGTTTTGGTTTCTTTACTAGTATCCTTGTGGTCTTGGTAGGTTGTTTTGTTTCTAGTTGGATTGGATCATCATGATCTAGTATGATTCGGTATGCTACGGTATGTTTGGGTTATGAAATTGTCTTATTCATGCTCATGTTCAGTTAGTTGGTTTTGATCTGGTGATCAGATACAATTATGTTTGCTAGTATGCTTGGTTTGTTGTTTTGGCGAGGGTTTCACCGACAGAGCATTATTGAATATCTTTGATGATATGCATAAGTGGTGCTGGTGTGGCTTGTAGTGGAGATTCAGGATGTTGACGGTGATCATGTTTGAGATTTAGTTTATTGGGATCATTTCTTTAGCATGTATGGACCTATATTGGGTCTCGGTATTATCTAGGTTATGGATCAACTTAATGTAACGTGTGAATTGGACTTCTCGATGTATTTTCGGGATGTGTTATGGGTTGGATATTATTTGTTTGGTCTCAGAATGACATGTTTTGTAATTATGTAATTGTTTTATTGTCTAGTGGTCAACCTTATTGTTTATGGTTGAGGGTTTGTATATATATGATGTATGATCTCATTGTAGATCATATGTGTAAGGGATATGTGAGGATGTAATGAGTGAATAATGTAATAATAATTCAGGTAGAGGATTTGGTCGATCATTGGTGATTGAGTTGGATTTATGTAAGACAATTTAGTCCTACGCTATTGAGCTTAATCGGAACTATACTCAGGCATAGGAAATGATATCTTTGTAGTTCATTTATTACTTTGGCTTGTAGTGTAGATTTCTATGTTGTCAGTGAGACTCCTTTTGTGATGAGAAGTGTGCTCTAGGTTGTTAGCCTTCCTGCAAGCGCAAGCCCCTCAAATGTAGTTCTCATACCTACTAGAGAAGTATTATCTAACTGTGGTAGGCTTTCTACCATGGGTTTTCCCTTTACCGGTTTTTCAATGTATAAATATTCATTTCGTGTGGATAGTATTCATTCTATGATTATTGCTAATGCTTAATTTGTTTATCTTCTATTTTGGTATTTGGTTTATGCATTCTGATATTAATCTCTTAGGTTCCGGTATTAAAGTTTTAATTGCTTAAGGTTCCGGTAATATGGTGGCAACTGATTCAAACCCCCCCTGTCAGTTGTCTTCCGGTTATTTGATCTATCTAACAATTTGTCTCAGAACTTTGGTCCTCTCTGTAGATGCTTAACCGCTTGAGGAAGATCCTATGGCAACCAACAGTTCAAGTTTATCTAGTTCATCTGTTGCTATATTTCAGAGAGATATTCCTAGGCTTGATGGAATAAATTACAGAGTATGGAAGATTCAGATGGAGACTCCTATGAGATGTCTTGGTAAGGAGATTTGGGATATCACAAATACTAGTGTTACACCTCATAATCCAGCATCTAGAAACCCTCCTCCAACAAAATTGGATAAGGAGTTTGAGAATGACTGTAGAGAAAGAGAAGCTCTCTTGTGTGCACTTTCTAATCAACAAAAAATGGGATTAACTGACATATCATCTGCAAAGGTTATATGGGACAAGTTTGAGACTCTTGATGAAGGTGACCATACTATGAAGATTGCTAAACTTGATGGTTACCAGGTGAGATATGAAAACTTGAAGATGGAAGAAGATGAAAGGATTACTACATTCATGGAAACGGTAAAAGAAATTGTTATGAGAATTCAATTTTGTGGTCGAACTTTCAGTGAAGATGAAATAGTTTCCAAAGTTCTAAGAGCATTACCATTGTCTTACAAGATGAAGGCTATTGCAATTAATGAATCGAGAACAATGGCTAATACTTTTGTCAATAGAGATACTTTGGTTGGGAAATTACCTACTTTTGAGATTGAAGAATTTAGACCCTCTAGAGCTGTGACATCTGAACCTACTTTTCATGCATCTGCATCATCAACCGGCAAGCAATATTAGAAAGATTTATATGCAAGCAAATTGGATGATATGAAGAGAGAAGATCAAAAATTTGAGCAACTTCAAGCCTTATTTTCTAGAAGAGTAGCTAAAGGACCGATAGGAAGTAAGTATGAAGGAGAAGCAATTTTAAATGTTTTGCATGTAATAAGATAGGTCTTTTTGCATCTAGATGTCCTGAAAGGAATTCAATATTTGAAGAAAGAGTTAGAAGATCTTTTAAGCCTAACCCCGGATATCAGAACAAGTATAAGTACAAGAAAAATCGAGACAAATCATGCTACATATTGGATGAGGAAGGTGTAACTAATTATGATGATGAAACGACACAAGACTCTGTTAGTGGTTCTAACAATGTAAAGGAATGGGTGTTCTCGGCTATCAAGGAAGATGTTCTGGCACTGGAAGATAATTTACTTGAAGAGAAGGCACTTGCTGCTAAAATTGAAAATAAAGATGAATGGGTAATTGACAGTCGATGTTCACATTATATGTTTGGAGATAAAAGGAAGTTTCTATCTTTTCAAGAATTTGATGATGGTCTGGTTAGATTTGGAGATGCAAAATCATGTATAATCAAGGGAAAAGGAACTATATCATTGGATGGTAAGCATAATATTTATAATATTTATTATGTTGAATGTTTAAGGCATAATCTTTTGAGTGTAGGACAATTGGTGGATAAGGGATTTCAATTACAATTCAAGGATGGAAAATTCAAAATCATTAATAGATCTGGTTTGGAGATTGCAACTGGTACATAGATAAAAGGTAATATATTTCATTTGAATTCCAGTGAGAAGACATGTTTGACTACACAAATTGATGAGAGTTGGCTATGCCATAAAAGGCTATGTCATGTGTATTTTGATTGCATTTTAAATATCAGTTCAACTAAGGCAGTTAGAGATATACCTAAGATTGTGAAGCCCTATAATCTGTTATGTAAAGAATGTCAAATGGGAAAATAGGTCAGAAATCTTTTAAGAGTATACAAGTTATTCACACTGATTTGTGTGGCCCTGCTAGAGTTAAAAATTTTCAAGGTGATAGATATTTTAAGCTAATCATTGATGATTATTCTAGAATGATGTGGGTTACTTTTCTAAGGGAGAAATCTGAGGCTTTTGAAAAGTTTAAAATATTTAAGGCTAAAGTTCAAACTGAGACATGATTGAAGATTAAATTTTTAAGGTCAAATCATGGTGGAGAATTCACATCCAGTGAGTGTAATAACTTTTATGAGATACATGGCATAAGGAGACAATTTCCAGCTCTCCAGAAACTTCAACAGAATGAATTTGTAGAAAGGAAGAACAAAACCATCTTGGATGCTACTAGAACAATGATGATGGAAGCTAGTCTACCTCATATATATTGGAGAGAAGCAGTGAGCACAACAGTTTATACATTCAACATAGTACATATCAAAGGTGAAACCAATAAGACACCTTATGAATTATGGTTTGGCAATACAACTACAGTTAAGTATTCTGTAATCTTTGGTAGTAAATGTTATATTAGGAGAGATGATATCATTGGAAAATTTGATCCAAGATGTGATGAAGGAATTTTTCTTGGTTATTCAAATGAAAGCAAGGCATATAGATGTTATAACAAGAGATTGCTAAGAATTGTGAAGAGTGCTAATGTCTAGGTGGATGAGCTGAATAGAAGTCAAATAAGAGTTTATGAGCAAGAACTGACAGTGAAAATAATTATAACTAAACTGGTAGCACCTTTACTAGAGAAGAATGTTGAACCAGTTACTCCGGTAGTATCAAAAAATTCAACATTAGCTGAAGATCTGGGAAGAGGAACAGAGAGTGAAAAGACCCCTAGGTATGTGAGATTGAATGATTCAGAACATCAGATCATTGGGGATAAGAAAGATGGATTGATGACAAGATGTAAATTGCTATCTAATGAAGTATGTTTAATTTCTCAAGTTGAACAGGTATCAGTAATTGAAGCATGTAAAGATGAATGTTGGAAGAAAGCTATGGAAGAAGAATTAGATTAGATAGAGAAGAATAACATATAAACTTTAGTTCGTCGGCCTAAAAATAAGAAAGTTATTGGAAATAAATGGGTTTTTAGAAATAAATTGAATGAAGAGGGACAAGTTTTAAGGAATAAAACTAGATTGGTTTGTAAAGGATATTCTCATAAGGAAGGAATTGATTATGGTTAGATTTTTGCACCTATAGCTAGGATTGAAGCTATAAAATTATTTTTTGCCTATGCTGCACATAAAAACTAAAAGGTTTATCACATGGATGTCAAGTGTGCATTTTTGAATGGGGATCTTGATGAGGAAGCTTTTATTGAGCAACCTAATGGTTTTTCACTTTCAGATGATACAAACATGGTTTGCAGGCTAAGGAAAGCTTTATATGGATTGAAACATGCACCTAGTGCTTGCTATGCAAGGTTAGATATATATATTTTGAATCTTGGTTTCACTAAAGATAATGCTGACAGTAATATATATTATAAAGTCATTGATGATAATATATTGATTATTGATTTTTTTTTTGATGACATCGTTTTTGGAGGTGAAGATAAGTTATGCATGGAATTTTCTAAGAATATGGAGAAATAATTTGAAATGTCTATGATTGTGGAAATGAATTTTTTTTAGGTTTGCACATTACTTAGACTGATAAAGGTATTTTCATCTGTCACACTAAGTATGCTAGGGAATTGTTGAAGAAATTTGGTATGGTAGATTCTGAACCATTAAGTATTTCTATGGTTACAAGTGAGAAATTGTCAAGGAAAGATGTTTCTTCACCGGTAAATCCTACAAGATACAAATGTGGATGATGAGGATGATTCCCTCATGGTGATATGGTTGGAGGCATGGACGAAAGATTTTATTTCTAACGAGGATGTTTCCCTCTTGGAGTTATGGATGGAGTTGCAAAGGAATATTTCTCAAGCATGTTTTATCTTCTACAACACTAAATTTATTTGGTTCTAAATTGGGTGACATTAGGAAATCTCTCAAGAGAGGATTTATATTCTTCTCTTCCAATAACCCTACTATGTCGAGTGGGCAAACTGTTGGTTTGACCCCTCTTTCTACTCTGCTAAGGCTCCTAGGGTTTCAAAGGAACATTGTCTTACTATGATGGAGGCATATAGTTTGGAGGACCTAGGTGGTCCTAGTTTGTAGATCTAGTTTATAACAATTACATGGTGGTTGGAATTGCTAGCAAGGATAAATGCCCTAAGATTTCTATTGCTACTATTATAAAGGAGCTTTGCTCTTCCACTTCATGTGTGGAGTTTCTCATTGATGATGGTTTGTATGTTATTGTGCCTACCAAGCCAAGGTGGAGAGGAAAATAAAAATTGCCATGATTAATTCTCTTATATTTAAGTCTACCGTTTGGTTTAAGAACTCTTGTTGAAATATTTTTGCAATAATAATCCCAACATTTATACTATCAGAAGATGGATGCTTCAAAATTAGAAGCTGGGAGCTCAAATTGAAGTAGTAATGGCTAGCAACTTATGCGACATTATAGAGCATCGATAATAAATACTCTGCAAGCCTCTCTTGTAAATCGTCGTCATGCAAGACAACTAGTTGCGTTTCAACAAACTTAATTCCTCTTTAACGATATTCTTGCAAAAGTCACAAACAGGGAAAGCAAGTAGAGAAGTGGCTGAATTAATTATGAAGTCGCCTCTTACAATATCCCTGTGCTTTGACAGTTGAAAATATTTCTCTTTACAGATATTCTGACAAAAAGCACAAACAAGGAAAGGAAACAAATATCCAGCTCTTGAAAGGTAACGATAAAAGCCATACTAATGACAAGTAGAGAAGCAGCCAAATAAATTATAAAGAAAAGTCGAAATAATCTTCAAATTATACAAAACTTTCAAAAGTATTGTGACTCAAAAAAGTGCGTAACATCTTGTGCAATGCATTGCAGTCTTTCTATTAAAAAAAGTTCCAAGGATAGAGCAAATTATATTTCTATTCAATACCTTCATAAATGGACGCTATTGCCTTTCATCAATGCATAGTAATGCCAAAACAGTAAAAAATTTCTATTAAGTGTTCTTCCATTCAGTGTATACCGTACTTGGTCTGGATTCATTTGGACATGAGATTATATGATCCATACTTCCAACTCAACGTGGAATTAAGATGGCTACACAGGTACATACAACATATTAAATAATTCTACACATGGTTGTATTTAACTGTTTAACACCATTACTACATTACAGCATATTGTACATAACTACAAAAGTACTGAACAAGTTTCCTTTTTCTTTGTGGAAATGTAGACTGAGATTGTTGTTATATGCACATCACATCAGTCAGTCTTAAATCACATACAGTAACCAATATATTAAGTCTATAGGATGTTAGTCAATGTTGAGTGTTTTAATATTTTAAATGTAAAAGTGTATTCTTAATGTGACAACATACATTAAACAACATATTAAGCCTAGAAAATGTCAGTCAACTTGAAGTATTTAACACTTTTAAATCTAGAAATATAAGCTTAGTGTGTGTGATTTAAGCCGTTCTGATCACATCCAATTTGATTTACTTTATGTGCAAAGTATAACATCATGACAAGCAGTCAGCTTGCTTTGGCAAATATTCATTGTTCCATATAAAACATGAGAGTAAAACTCCTTTCTCAATATTGAAGTACTATTCCATTAAAACAACGTAAAGAAGAAAATGATGTATTTATATTCATTAATTTCTCTTCATTGCCAAGCAGATATGTAATTCAAACATCGGGATGGAAACTATGTAGATATAAAATTTTTAAAAGGAAAAAATCATGGAGAAAATGGCTTTATTCATATTTTGCTCCCATTCAACAAATAACAGGGAGACGAGCAGCCAAACGACATGCATCATGACAGCTGCATACAGAAGAATGACAGCTCTAAACAAATGTATTAACAGCCTCCGCGCAAAGCCAGCACAAGATGGAGGACACAACCTCCCTCAAAACCATAATCTTTGGCTGTTTTCTCATCGTTCAGTTGTTTTCCCCCATAGATGAGCCTGCAGGACAATATTAATCATGGAAATCAAGAATAGTATTTTGTTGTTTCAACACCTTGCCACAAGTAGTTGGCCTATATAATTATCAGGATGGATAACTCTTTTAATTTTGAGGTTGGATAAGCGTTATATTTGTGGAATTATGAATCTATCTTGTTGAAAAAAAAAAAAAATATAGGGAAAAAGGATGGTTCAACAAAACTTATTTGAATAATTAGATTTCAAACAACCCTAAGAATACCACAGATCTTTATCCCAACACATCAAAGCAAGCCACAAACTAGGGTTACAATAAAATCTAAACAACAATGTGAATAACTACTTACTTTTGCTGTAGGGGTGGTATTACTTCCCTTTGCTCGACCAGCTCTTTGATCCGCTCGATGGTATCAGTGGGTTCGATATCAATCTCTACCTCTTTTCCCGTAAGGGTTTTCACCTTGATGGAAAGGCCTCCCCTTAACCTCAACACCAAATGCAGAGTTGATTCCTTCTGGATATTATAATCCGCAAGTGTTCGTCCATCTTCCAACTGTTTCCCAGCAAATATCAACCGCTGCTGATCTGGCGGGATACCCTCCTTGTCCTGGAACATCACAATCAATTACAGCACTCAACATACAAAATCCATTAATATAATAAAAAATCCATCTTCGGTAAGAGAGAGGAAATTGAGAAAACTTAATCCGAAATAACACCCACTTGAATTTTTGCCTTGACATTGTCGATGGTATCACTGCTCTCGACCTCAAGGGTGATTGTTTTTCCTGTCAGGGTCTTCACAAATATCTGCATCTTTACTTTCTTCTCTAAACCTCCTCAATTAGATATGATCGGAGGGACATATACATATATATTTTTCTCGAAAGAACTGCTACGATAGTAACCGACCAAACTAATTCTGACAACTGAATAGAAGATTGTAAAAGGTGGTAACGGAGATATGATCGGAGGAACATATATGTGGTTCTATGAAAGAAATAAAAATCCACCAAGCAGCCAACATGTGAAGATTAGGGTGAGTTTTCGATTTATTGCGTCCCGACATCACTATAAATTAATCCGTGAAAAATATTATAAATTTATGTTTTCTAAATAGTCGTTAAGTGAAATTTGTATGTGCATGCCATTTCTCATTTAATTCTGTTGTTTACTTTGATAGATACAAATAGTATAATTTTGTGTAAACTTCCATAACATGCTCTATACTATCCACCTACCATATATATATATGGGGTATGTATGTATATATAATTCACTCTTATACATTTATTATTTGTTATTTGGCTTCTATCATGTATTAAAACAAATTTATGGTTATTGTAACAATGTCATGATCACACATGTCCTAGCCAAACTGAAATTTAGTTAACTCTCACCTTTACCCTTTCAAACTAAACACAAATTTGCACAATAGACTATTATGTCCTTGTATTAAAAAAAATTCAATGTATTCATTTGAATCATCTCCACATATCAAGTGTTCTTTTATTATTATTTGCATTTGCAATCTTTAATATGAAAACAAAAAAGACTTTAGTCGTACACAAGCATCGTCAGAGAATATGTGTGACTAGAGATTGATGTTTTTAAATATTTGTACATATTGGCGTAGTAGGAAATTTGGCGTTGGGATAGACTAGTAGCCCAATGAGGTATTTATGAATATCAACAATCCATATATATAAAGAACTATAGAAGAAGTCAGTTGACACATCACACAAAGGGAAGAAAAGTGGTCTGCAAGTTTGAAGGTACACGATAGATCCATAATCATGGATTTGTCCCTAATCCCCAAACTCATCCCTACATATTCTCAACAAATATTTTGATTCTAAGACAACTAACAATTTGTCAAATTTACTATTTTGGATCCAACATATATCTGTATATTCATTTGTTTGAGCTAAGTACACTTATTTTCTATTCACTGTTATTGATTAATTGACATATTATCAATCCTAGCTAGTGGCATCATTCATTAGTTTGGCTTGATTATGTTTATGTCTTTACATTTTAGTTGGATTTTCTGGAACTAAATTTAAGAAATTTTCATTTTCCTGTACATTCGAAGAACTCGATTGATCCTACACAACATTATCTTGAATTTTATAATTTATAATTAATATTTCAAAATCTAATATAATTCTAATTTTTCATTCATATTTAGTTTTTTCTAGGTTTTCATTTTTATACGCTTCTATCTTTCACTTAAGGTTTGGGAATGCATATTGAGTCATCATTTATATCCTATCATTATGAAACTTATTAGGGTTTTCTCCCTAGATAATTTGCATTTATTTATTTTAGGTTTTGGCATGTTCATATCTCTCTTATCATATGAAAAATCTATCACTGATATGCATATGCAATTTTATACTATGAATGTGAGTGTCTTATATATGGAGATTTTGTTCCACCATATTTCATCTTTTCCATCCTTCATTGAGTTGATTCGTTCATATCCTATGCTATTAGAGTTTCTTTGTTTCTTTATTTGAATATTCCATGATAATCATATGCATTATAAAACTGATTAACATATAGTATGCAATGATTTATAATATGATTTTTATATGCATGACACTAGCATACTTAGTAATGATACATATATTTAAGATATCATGATAGTATTATATCAATAATTTTATATTATTCATAAATATGATGGTGTCCTACGTAATTATTATTCTTCTACAAATTGAGTTTACTTTGTGGACACCTATTCTTCACATCACCATCTTGTAATGGTGGGAAAATGATGAGTGGTAGATCAAGAGAAAAACTAATCCTTTCCCTCAAAGAGAGAGAGATGATAGTTTCACTATTGATTATCCTTCAAACACTTTTCACTATTACATTAGGAAGATAGGAGATAATTCACTAGATTCAATCTCCACACAAAGATGATAGATTGAATTCTGAATGAATTAAGAATGTTAGGATGATCCCTTCTTCCTTTGTTTGAAATGGAAAGGAAATTTATTGAATTATGTAGTGTAAAAGTAAAAAAGAATCGATTATAACTTGAGATCTAAATATGGGATGAAGTTGTGCACTTGGACTTGGCAGTAAAATGTCGAGACAAAGTCCCCTTGCATATTTGATGAAACATTGTCTGGACCGTGGTGGGAATGTACACAGTCCTTAGAAAAATCCGCAAAAACAAAAAGGGTTTTTCTGCCTATGCAAATAAAGCCCGAATCCGGAAGTACAACTACGCACCTACAACCCACACATAGAAAAAAAAGGTAAATGCGTTGGGATTGGGGATTTGCCTTTAGGTCAAACCCCGGTTTGGGAATCAAGCAAGTAATGAAAGAAAGTACTTGCAAGTAGATGTAAATGAAAGACTGAACTATAAATCACCTCAAGGGAGGTTGTAGTAGCAATGTTGATAGGAATGTTTGTATGGAATTGTATGTTGGAATCAATATCCTCTTTAATGGTTGAATCCTTGATTTGAATGCAACACCTAGCCTTAAAGGGAGACTTGAGAATGCTCAATGCTGGAAAGGAAAGTTTGAATGCTTTAATGCTCTTGATCGCTTATGACATTATCAAAATTCCACCTATTAAACTCTTGCAATTTCCACTTATGCAAATGAGAGGGTGAATGCCCCTTAAATACATGTTTGAAGGATTTGAATTTCATCACGAGCCAACAGTGGGGAGATTTCCCGCTCACTGCATAACCCACAATGCATGCTCTAGAGAGGTCTTGTACCAAAATAGGGCACGGATAGGAGCGCCACGCCCCTTTCCTGGGAGGACAAGGGTACCATGCCCCTATCCTACCCCTTTCTATAAGGTAGAGTGCACAGAGGGTGATGTGGAGGCCAATGAAGAAGCTATTTTTGAAAGCTGAGCACTCTCCTATATTCGATCAGGCTAGAGGATTCGAGTTCATATGCGTGAGGACCCTAATGTAGTCGTAAATTGCTAGGGTCACAATTTTATGACACTACATATCTTTCATGGGATGACAACTTATACCTTAATAAATTTTTACTAAGAGAAATTAGATTTCCATAGTCCATGGATCTCAAGGATTTAGTGATGCATTATGTTATAACCAATTTTAAATGACTATATAAGATATACTGAATTTTATTTACATTTATATTCAAGTATATGAAATGTGTACATATGCATTATAGATATAACACATGTAGCATATAATGACAATTTACACGTAACCCAAAAGAAAAGTCTATGCAAAGAAGTATTCATAATCAATGTGGAATAGAATAGGCAACATACCATCAAATATAACACAAGAGTTACCTTAGCTAAATATCAAGGGAAAAAACACTATCCTCAAAAACTATCCATTCTCATTTTAATATTCAACAATAAATATTATTATACATCTAGAGGGCCTCCATGAATACCTGTAACACATCAAAACTTTCTAATGAATCCTACATATCTTCAAACATGAACCCTCACATCCCATGCCATGCTTTACATAGGAAATTTTCAAAAGAATACTTAAAACCTCAACTAGAAAACCTTAGACAATTGCTCTTGTGTTTTATTCTAAATAATTAAAATCATGAAAAACCACCGAGTAATAGTACATAAAACCATGTAACTAATACCATGTTATTAAAAAATCATGGGCCTCTTATTCAATATTGGGTAGTAATTTTTCACTTCATTAATATTTTCGCAAATGTTAAATTAAATACATTTTCATAATGTGAGACCCACATTATGTTGGCCATTTGGAGGAATTGATTATGTGTTGCATTGATATTTTTTCATTGATGTCAACAGTAGTTGTTTTGGTTTCTTTACCGGTATCCTTCTAGTCTCGATAGGTTGTTTGGTTTTTGGTTGGATTGGATCATCATTATCCAGTATGATCCGGTATGCTCCGGTATGTTTGGGTTATGAAATTGTTTTATTCATGCTCATGTTCAGTTAGTTGGTTTTGATTTGGTGATCAGATGCTATCATGTTTGCTAGTAACCTTGGTTTGTTGTTCCAACGAGTGTTTCACTGACAGAGCATTATTGAATATCTTTGATGATATGCATAAGTGGTGTTGGTGTGGCTTTGTAGTAGAGATTCAGGATGTTGATGGTGGTCATGTTTGAGATTTAGTTGATTGTGGTCATTTCTTTAGCATGTATGGACCTATATTATGTCTTGGTATTATCTAGGTTATGGATCAATTTAATGTAACGTGTGAATCTGACTTCTCGATGTATTTTTGGGATGTATTATCAGTTGGATATTATTTGTTTGGTCTTAGGATGAAATCTTTTGTAATTCTGTAATTATTTTAATGTCTAGTGGCTGATCTTATTGTTTATGGTTGAGGGTTTGTATATATATGATGTGTGATCTCATTGTAGATCATATGTGTAAGGGATATGTGAGGATGTAATGAGAGAGTAATGTAATAATAATTCAGGTAGAGGATTTGGTCGATCATTGGTGATTGAGTTGGGTTTATGTAAGATGATTTAGTCCTCCGCTATTGAGGTTAATCAGAACTATACTCAAGCATAGGAGATGATATCTTTGTAGTTCATTTATTACTTTGGATTATAGTCTAGATTTCTATGTAGTTAGTGAGACTCCTTTTGTGATAAGAAGTGTGCTCTAGGTTGCTAGCCTACCTGCAAGCGCAAGCCCCTCAATTGTAATTCACATACTTACTAGAGACGTATTATCTAATTATGGGTAGGCTTTCCACCATGGGTTTTCCCTTTACCGGGTTTTCCATGTATAAATCTTGGTTTCATGTGGATGGTATTTATTCTATGATTATTGCTTATGCTTAATTTGTTTATCTTCTATTTTGGTATTTGGTTTATGCATTTCGATATTAATCTTTTAGGTTCTGATATTAAAGTTTTAATTGCTTAAGGTTCCGGTGATATGGTGGAAACTAATTCAACACCCCCTCTCAGTTGTCTTTTGGTTATTTGATCTGTCTAACAATTTGTCTTAAAACTTTTTTTCTCTCTACAGAAGCTTAACCGCTTGAGGAAGATCCTATGGCAACCAACAGTTCAAGTTCATCTAGTTCATTTGTTGCTATCTTTTAGAGAGATATTCCTAGGCTTGATGGAACAAATTATAGAGTATGGAAGATTTAGATGGAGACTCATCTGAGATATATTGGTAAGGAGATTTGGGAGATCACAGATAATAGTGTTACATCTCATAATCTAGCATCTGGAAACCCTCCTCCGATAAACTTGGATAAGGAGTTTGAGAATGATTGTAGAGAAAGAGAAGCCCTCTTGTGTGCACTTTCTAATCAACAAATAATGGGATTAACTGACAAATCATCTGCAAAGGTTATATGGGACAAGTTGGAGACTCTTGATGAAGGTGACCATACTATGAAGATTGCTAAACTTGATGGCTATCGGGTGAGATATGAAAACTTGAAGATGGAAGAAGATGAAAGGATTACTACATTCATGGAAAGGGTAAATGAAATTGTTATTAGAATTCAATGTTGTGGTGGAACTCTGAGTGAAGCTGAAATAGTTTCCAAAGTTCTAAGAGCATTACCATTGTCTTACAAGATGAAGGCTATTTCAATTAATGAATTGAGAACAATGGCTAATTCTTTTGTCAATAGAGATACTTTGGTTGGGAAATTATCTACTTTTGAGATTGAAGAATTTGGACCCTCTAGAGTTCTGATGTCTAAACCTACTTTTCATGCATCTGCATCATCAACCTTATTTTCTAGAAGATTACCTAAAGGACCGATAGGAAGTAAGTATGATGGAAAAACACCTTGTATATGTTTTGCATGTAATAAGATAGGTCATTTTGCATCTAGATATCCTGAAAGGAATTCAAGATTTGAACAAAGAGCTAGAAGATCTTTTAAGCCTAACCTTGGATATCAGAACAAGTATAAGCAAAATAAAAACAAAGACAAATGATGCTACATAGCGGATGAGGAAGGTGTGACTAATTATGATGATGAAACAACACAAGACTCTGTTAGTGGTTCTGACAATGTAAAAGAATGGGTGTTCCTGGCTATCAAGCTATATTTGTTTGTAAAGGATATTCTCATAAGGAAGGAATTGTTTATGGTGAAATTTTTGCACCTATAGCTAGGATTGAAGCTGTATGATTATTTCTTGCCTATGCTGCACATAAAAACTAAAAGGTTTATCAGATGGATGTCAAGTGTATATTTTTGAATGGGGATGTTGATGAGGAAGTTTTTATTGAGCAACCAAATGGTTTTTCACTTTCAGATGATACAAACATGGTTTGCAGGCTAAGGAAAGATTTATATGGATTGAAACATGCACCTAGTGCTTGCTATGCAAGGTTAGATAAATATATTTTGAATCTTGGTTTCACTAAAGGTAATGCTGACAGTAATCTATATTATAAAGTCATTGATGATAATATATTGATTATTGATTTTTTTGTTGATGACATCATTTCTGGAGGTGAAGATAAGTTGTGCATGAAATTTTCTAAGAATATGGAGAAAGAATTTGAAATTTCTATGATTGTGGAAATGCATTTTTTTTAGGTTTGCACATTACTTAGATTGATAAATGTATTTTCATCTGTCACACTAAGTATGCTAGGGAATTGTTGAATAAATTTGGTATGGTAGATTCTAAACTGGTTAGTATTTCTATGGTTACAAGTGAGAAATTGTCAAGGAAAGATGTTTCTTCACCAATAAATTCTACAAGATACAAATCTATGATTGGAGGTCTGCTATATTTGACTCAGAGTAGGCCTAACATAATGAATGTTTTTTGTATTGCATCTAAATTTTAGAGTGATCCTAGAGAAAATCATGAGAGTGTGGTGAAAAGAATTTTAAGATACTTGCAAGGTACCTCTGAATATGGTTTATGGTACCATAAGGATGATGACTTTACTTTATGTGCATATACAGATGCAGATTGGGCTGGTGATGTTAATGACCAGAAAAGTACTTCTAGTGGAGCTTTATTTCTTGGGAAGAAGTTGGTTTCATGGATTAGGAAGAAAAAATCATGTACTTCTTTATCTACTACTAAAGTTGAGTATGTTGTTGTTGATACTAACTGTACACAATTTTTATGGATGAAGAAAATGTTGAAGGATATTAAAGTGCATTGCATTGGACCGGTAGTTATTCATTGTGATAACTCTACTACTATTGACATATCAAAGAATCTAGTATTTCACTCTAAGAAAAAGCACATATCTATCAAGTATAACATTTTGAAGGAGAAGTTAGAAGACAATGAAGTTAGACTAGTTTATGTTAACACGGAAGAGAATATCATAGATATTTTCACTAAAACTTTGCCTAAAGAATCATTTGAGTACCTAAGAGACAGATTAGGGGTTTTTGCTCCTCCGATAGAGAACTAATTTATCTTATTTGGCATCAGTCCGATATGCATTATTAGTGATATTACTCATTCTAGCATTGATGTGGGGATGCTACTACACAGGGGGAGTAGTTAGCCTTGTGTTTCACTAGTTTTTATTTTTTCTTTGATATTTTTTTCACATTTATTGCATTGATGTCAAAGGGGGAGAGCTATTGAATAGCATATGGACTTTACTTCCTCGACCTAAAAATAATAATGTTATTGCAACTAAATGGGTATTTACAAATGAATTGAATGAAGATGGACAAGTTATAAGGATTAAAGCTAGACTGGCTTGTAAATGATATTCTCAGAAGGAGGAATTGATTATGGTGAAACTTTTTCACCTGTAGCTAGGATTGAAGCTGTAAGATTATTTCTTACCTATGTTGCACATAAGAACTACAAGGTTTATCAGATGGATGTTAAGTGTGCATTTTTGAATGGGGTTCTTGATTAGGAAGTTTATATTGAGCAACCTGATGGTTTTTCACTTTCAAATGATAAAAACATGACTTGCAGGTTAAGGAAATCTTTATATGGATTAAAACAGGCATCTAGAGCTTGGTATGCAAGGTTAGTTAAATATATTTTGAAGCTTGGTTTCACTAAAGGTAATGGTGACAATAATCTTTATTATAAAGTCACTAATGATGATATACTAATTATTGAAGTTTTTGTTGATGACATCATTTTTGGAGGTGAAGATAAGTTGTGCATGGAATTTTCTAAGAAAATGGAAAAATAATTTGAAATGTCTATGATTGGGGAAATGAAATATTTCTTAGGTTTGTAGATTACTCATATTGATAAAGATATTTTCATCTGTCAAACTAAGTATGCTAGAGAATTGTTGAAGAAATTTGGTATGGTAGACTCTAAACCCGTAAGTACTCCTATGGTTACAAGTGAGAAATTGTCAAGGAAAGAAGAATCTGCACCGGTATATCCTACAAGATACAAATCTATGATTAGAGGTTTTCTATATTTGACTCAGATTGGACCTGACATAATGAATGTTGTTTGTATTGCGTCTAGACATAAAAGTGATCCTAGAGAAAATCATGAGAGTCTGGTAAAAATAATTTTTAGATACTTGCAAGGTACATCTGAATATGGTTTATGGTATCATAAGGATGATGACTTTACTTTATGTGCATATATAGATGTAGATTGGGCTGGTGATGTTGATGACTAGAAAAGCACTTCCGATGGAGCTTTCTATCTTGGGAAGAAGTTAGTTTTATGGATCAGCAAGAAACAATCATGTTGAAGCTAAGTATGTTGCTGCTGCTACTAACTCTACACACGTTTTATGGATGAAGAAAATGTTGAAGGATACTAAAGTACATTCCATTGGATCGGTAGTTATTCATTGTGATAACTCTACTACTATTGACGTATCAAAGAATCTGGTATTTCATTCTAAGACAAAGCACATATCTATCAAGCATAACTTTTTGAAGGAGAAGGTGGAAGATAATGAAGTTGGACTGGTTTATGTGAACACTAATGAGAAGATTGTAGATATTTTCACTAAATATTTTCCTAAAGAATCATTTGAGTACCTGAGAGACAGATTAGGGGTTTCTACCCCTCCAACAGAGAACTAATTGATGTTATTTGGCATTAGTTTGGTATGCATTATTAGAGATATTATTCATTCTGGAATTGATGTGGGGATGATACTACTCTGAGGGAGTAGTTAGCCTTGTGATTTAATGGTTTTTAATTTTGCTTTGATATTTTTATCATATTTCTGGCATTGATGTCAAAGGGAGAGAGATATATGTGAAAAATAGAGCTTTACAGATATATCATTCATAAGGAGAGTTTGGTCTTTGTTTCAAAACTTCAGTGCTATATCTTTGTGTCGGATATTGTTGGTTGTCTTCCATTGGGGGAGACATGTTTGACATTTCTTGGCACCTGGATGTTTTTCACATCCAGTGTTGCCATCAATGCCAAAGGGGGAGATTATTGGCTATTTGGAGGAATTGATGATGTGTTGCATTGATGTTTTGTAATTGATGTCAACACTAGTTGTTTTGGTCACTTTATCGATATCCTTCTGGTCCTGGTAGGTTATTTTGTTTCTGGTTGGATTGGATCATCATGATCCGGTATGATCTTGTATGCTCTGATATGTTTGGGTTATGGAATTGGCATATTTATGCTCATGTTTAGCTAGTTGGTTTTGATCTGGTGATCGGATACTATCCTGTTTGCTAGTAAGCTTGGTTTGTTGTTCTGGCAAGGGTTTCATTGGCAGAGATTTCTTGAAGATCTTTGATGATATGCATAAGTGGTGTTGGTGTGGCTTCTAGTGGAGATTCAGGATGCTGATGGTGATCATATTCAAGACTTAGTTGATTGGGATCATTGCTTTAGCATGCATGGATCTATATTGGGTTCCAATATCATCTAGGTTATGGACCAACTTAATGTAACATGTGGATTCGACTTCTCACTGTGTTTCCGAGATGTCTTATGGGTTGGATATTATTTGTTCAGTCTTAGTCCGAAATGTTTTGTAATTATGTAAATGTTTAATTGTCTGGTGGCCAACCTTATTGTTTATGGTTGAGGGTTTGTATATATATGATGTAAGATCTCATTATAGGTCATATGTGTAAGTTACATGTGAGGATGTAATTAGCAAATAATGTAATAATAATTCAGGTAGATAATTTGGTGGATCATTGGTGATCAAGTTGGGTTTATGTAAGAGGATTTAGTCCTCTAGTATTGAGCTTAACCAGAACTGTACTCAAGCATAGGAGATGCTATCTTTGTTGTCCATTCATTCTTCTTGATTGTAGTTTGGATTTCTATGTAGTCAATGAGACTCCTTTTGTGATGAGCACTATTCTCTAGGTTGTTGGTCTTTCTGCAAGTGCAGGCCCTTCAATTGTTATTCACATACTTACTGCAAAAGTATTATATGAGTGTGGGTAGGCTTGCCACCATGGTTTTTCCCTCTACCAGGTTTCCCACATATAAATCTTTGTGTCATGTGGATGGTATTTATTATCTGATTATTGGTTATTCTTAATTAGTTTATCTACTATTTTCATGTTTGGTTTATGCATTCTAGTATTGATCTTTTGGGTTCTGCTATTAAAGTTTTAATTGCTTAAGGTTTCGATAATCTGGTGATAACCGATTCACCCCTGCCTTTTAGTTGTCTTTAGGTTATTTGAACTAACTAATACATTAAATATATTTTCTAATATTACATAGAACACATAAAGTGGGTGCAATAATTATAAGTCCTAGTGATGTATGTAGTTCTAGATCACCCTAAGTGTTCCACACACATAATAATAAATTAACTATCATATAATGTGTACAATATATAACTCCTAACATTATCCAACTTTTTGTATAAATTGCATAAGAGGTAACATGTAACCTCAAATATGAAGAATGGCACAATCCTCATAGCCACATATGCCATCAAAGAATCAGAGTTCTCCATGTTTTCCATCAAGATACCTATTATAGGAATCAAAGTCACCATACCAAGCATGAATTCTCTATTCCTCGTTCATGAAAATGGATAAGAATAAGAAGCCA
Source organism: Cryptomeria japonica (assembly GCF_030272615.1). NCBI lineage: Eukaryota > Viridiplantae > Streptophyta > Pinopsida > Cupressales > Cupressaceae > Cryptomeria > Cryptomeria japonica. The sequence continues at coordinate 798,662,408 of NC_081414.1, read as the reverse complement.
CCAAAATACAAGACACACTATCTATCACAACGAACTATACAACATGCCTCAACTAATATCTAGAACACAAGTACTCAATCCAAGGTATTAATATATATGAATAGTTGTCAAGATACAATATACATAGTTGAAATAGAACCAAAAAGTGCTAACACATCATATAATTCATACCTTAAAGGTATACGAAACATAATAATTCTATCTCATCAACATATACAACCCATAGCATGCAACTAAAATTTCTACGTGCAAATAAGTCAAAGAAAAAGATACAAATCCAGGAACTCCCACTACATGGTTAATGCAAATGTTTAAATGATCAAGGAATATCAAGTCTTTTAATAGTGTCATAAAGAAGGTGTAAACAACACCATGTATTATTGATAAATGTCCACAACTATATCTACAAAAATTGTAAACCTATTGTATGCAGGAAAAGCGGGTCAATAGAACTTAAAATACGAAAAGTGAAGCCCAAAGAGACTTGTCCACACTCCCACAAGACTTCTTGGTGCAAGCTATAGAGTCATGAAGGATGACTCAACTTCCCAAGTTTGGTTTCATGGTTCTCTATTTCACAAGGTCCCTCAAACCAATGCCTCTGCTCTCAGATCACTAAGCAAAGTGGTTTAGGGATGATGAATGAAAGAACGAGGGATGCTTTTGATTGATTTTAACATGAGAATGAAACCTATCTATGCATGATTATACAAATGCAATAAACTAGATTATAAGATGACAAGATTAGTAGTGATACTATCCTAACATGATATACTAGTTATATGATTAAGCTAATGATGAAACAAGTAGTCTAAAATGTTTCTTAGATTAATTGTTATTGCAAAGAGAGACTAGATGTGCTAAAAGTTGAGCATAAGTGTGATACTAAGAGCTTGCATGTGATTTGAAATGGAGGAATGAGAGCTCTATTTATAGCAAAAATAGGGTAATGGATGGCCAGGATTGAAAGAGTTAATCAAGGGTTAAGTTTGAAAGTTGCTCAATCCATGTTCACAATTTTCACCAATGAAATGGTGACAATTGGCGACATAAGATTGGTTGAGCGGAGATGTAAGAAGAATTAAATTCTTGAGAAGACCTCATGGTTACCTTAGGGGGTAAGGGTTAAGGTTAAGTTAAGGTTGTCCATTGGATAAAGCTTTTACCCAAGAGGTACAGTCTTGTGCAAAGGACAAAGGAATAACCATGGACAAAGCAATAAATGCTTGATGAGACCCTTGGGTTACATGGAGGTTAAGTTAGTCAAAAAGTCTCTAACCATGCCACTAAGGGTTAGTTAACCATTAATGGTTTAAAGACTTTAGGGACAAACTTGTAAGAGTCCTTCCAAGTTTGGGAGGATTCAACAAGTTGGCTTGTTGAATGGATAAAGGCTTTAATGCCTTTTGGAGACTTTACTCCAAATTTGAGAAGTGACATTCTCAAATTTAGGGAAAATGGATAATACTTGGGTTTAGGGTTAATTGATTAGGATTAGCTGAATTCTAGAATAAATTAGGAATAGGGTTTAGTATGCAAGTGGGAGATGTAGGATTTTGCAAGTGGATGGAAAAATAGAATTTAATTAAAATAAAGTTAATTTATTTCAATTTGGTTGCAAAATGGGAAATTGAATAAATTAGATTTATTCAATTTGGGGTAAACTATTTAATTAAATTTGAATTTAATTAAAAGTGGATAGAAGGGATTTAATTGAATAAAATGATTTATCCCATTAAATGGTAAAAGGGGGTCTAGTGATTTTAACTAAATAAATTGAGTAATTTACTTAATTAAATAGAGGAATGTGAGTGTTTTAATTAAATTGGATTTAATTAAATAGAGAAATGAACATAAAAATATTCATTTAGAAATATGGTCATTTTTATATGTCTACATTTTGCCCCTCTTTGATGTGACGTGTGTGCACATGTTGATTCAAAGAAAATGATGTGTCGTCATGATTTATGATCAATTTTTTATGTTGTTTTGAGATATGTCATGCCCCAGTTTTGATAATTGATGCCCTAGATAAAATGATGTTGATAATGCCCCCTCGAGAAATGAATCAAAATTTTGATAATTTGATTTGATTTAGATAATAGCATTTTAAATTTTGGTCTATGTTGAATGTGTTTATTTGATTCATCTCCCAATAATGATGTTGGATAGGTTGGTATGAGACACCACGAGTGAGTTTTCACGTTCCCATATGGAACCCTAATTTTGATTTACCCTATAAAAGGGAAAAAGTAATTCCTTTTTGTCTCATTTGTGCTTGTTGACTTTGGAGATAGTGACATTTGGAGAGAAGTCAACATGCCGATTCTGTATTCTACTCATGGATTCGAGCACGTGCAGAGGTATCGGAGGCTCGCCGCATATGGACCACCGATAAGTCAACATTTTTGACCACTTTTGGATTTTTGATTTTGTCATTTTTGGTAATTTTTTGAATTTTTCATTCCGATTTTATGTTTTAGCGTGTCGCTTTGAAAGGGTAGCGCATATGAAAAATTTCGTAGTGCATAGGGTTTAACAAATAGGGTAGCATTTGAAATTATTAGGCTAGCACATAGTTAGGTTAGGGTAGCGTGTTTGGTTAGGTTAGCGCACCGGGTGTATAGGCTAGCACAGAGAGAAAAAGAGGTGGCACGTAACGTAAACCTAGCGCATAGGGCTTATAGGGGGTCGCATGGGTAGGGTTATATAGCACGTAGGTGTAACCTAGCACATAGGGTTAAATGCATAGCACGTGGAGGTGATAGAATGGCGCATAGATGGTCTTAGCGCGTAGGGTTTTTTAGAGGGCACATTTGAAGAAAAGGATAGCACGTAAGGTTTTTATAGCACATAAGGTTGATCAAGCAATGTGTAGACAAAACAGGCTAGCACATGAGACACAGTTTGGCACTTAGATAGGATAGGTTAGCGCATATAGAAAAATTTGATGGTAAAGTGAGATTTGTGAATGAGAAAATCTTGTAGGTTGATGTCAGGTTCGCTGGGATAAGTGAATTTTTGCCAGTCTTTGTGTCTGCTATCATTGATGTGATAAGTGTGTCCAATATTAGTTCTGAGACAACTTGAGTTGTTTTGTGATGTTTTAAGTTGATATAGATTTGATGTGATTTTTGATATGTTGTGGAACTTGATTTAAATTTATTCAAAGTTTTCAAGTTTTTGGATATGAATGTGATTGATATGAATTGTGGAGCTTGAGTTGTGTTACAAGCTGATATGGAACTTGAGTTGTGTTACAAGTCGATATGATTTTTGGAACTTGAGTTGTATTACAAGTTGATATGATTGTGAAACTTGAGTTGTATTACAAGTTGATATGATTTTAAACTTGAGTTGTATTACAAGTTGATATGATTTGATGGATTGATATGATGTGAAACTTGATTTAGATTTGTTCAAATTTTTCAAGTTTTTGAGATGATTTTTTATTTTGATATCCATGTGTTGATGAGGGAACTGATATTGGATTTGCGTTGTTTTTGACAGCAGCATCTTGGTGTAGTACAGTTGCGTGAGCAATTTTTGAGACCGTGGTCAATGATACCACGATTGACATAGGGAGACAGGGATATTATTGATAGATGTGGTTTGACCTCTTAATTAGAGATGCCTCAGTTTATCATAAATTGAGGTTTATTGATAGCATTGGCAGAGAGGTGGCATAGTGACACAAACACCTTTCATTTGGCTACAGGCAAGATGACAATGACGCCGAAGGATTGCTACCAGATTTTGTGGATTCCTATAGTAGGTGCACTACTACCTTATGAGCAGATGGAGGAGGGTGGGACCGAGGTACTGCGTTGGATATTCTAGGATGACACTATTTGTGGGTATGAGATCCCATGGTAGGAGTTTTTGGATTTTGGATTACGCTCCTCTACCATCAATTCTAGTAGGTTTCATTGGTGGTTTTCTATGTCTCGACCATAGGTCGAAGGGACTATCCATGGGATGGGGTTTGGTGTTGGAGGACATGGTGACGCAGGGTCGTTGTTTTGCATGGGGATCAGCTATGTAGGCCTATTTATAAAGAGATCTGCATGAGGTAGTGTACCTGGATTATGGCACTTTATCAGCTGGTGTGACACTACTTTAGGTATGGGCATGGGAGCAAATCCCTACAGCTAGGCCACTGGCAGATAGAGATAGGCCTCTTGGATGCGTGTATGCATATGGGTACCGAGGGATAGTTGTCTAGCGCAAGCTGGGAAAACTAGAGCATTCGAGGAGAGTGTTGGATGACATTGATATGGTCATTTGGTAACCATATACAGGGTGTGAGGTATGGGCTGAGGATGGGATGGAGATGTCGCATGTCTTCATGTCCAGGTATCTGATAGGGCAGATGCCCTTTGTTATAGAGAGGTTTTTGTATAGCTGAGTGCTGTGGCAGTATGGGCGATAGCAGGGTATACCACAGGGAGCATGCCTATATGCTCGACGGAGATAGGATATCCCAGATTGGGGTCCTACGATTGATAGTACGATGATGGTAGAGGAGTTCTTTTAGTTAGCCAACCAGGTTTGGGATTATGCCCCTAAGATTGTGGATGCAAGGATGACTCACGAGTTTGTAGGACTCTTCACAGCATGGGCAGTAGCCAGGATATCTAATCCAGCCTAGATGATTCCAGCATTTGATGACAATGAGGAGGTAGATGAGGGAGGGGGTGATGGAGGAGGAGGGGATGGAGGAGATGATAGAGGAGGTGGGAGAGGTCGACGAGGAGCTAGAGGGAGATTGGAGTTGAGGAGGAGAGGAGATAGGGGTGGAAATGGTGGTGGGAGGGGGATACGAACAGAGAGAGTTGTGCGGAGGGTGGTATTGGATAGAGGGAGAGGGGGTTGGGTGATCAGAGCTAGAGAGGAGGGGTAGGTTGAGGAGGTGATAGCGGCAGTTGGAGGGTATGAGGATGTGCAGCGACCGCGTCAGAGGAGGAGGTCAGATGTGTTACCTCCACCAGCACCAAGGACAGGTAAAGGGATAGGGGGTACCCCTTCATAGGTACCCTTGCAGATGCAGATTCCCACACATGCGAAGGATGCACAGATTAGATCACTACAGTTATCAGTGCAACATTTGCAAACACAGATGTTGGTGTAGTAGCGTCAAATTACATAGCTAACTATAGAGTGAGATATTGCTTTGGAGCGGTTGGGTTGAGCTGAGGCTCAAGCAGAGGTTTTTGAGAGAGCGGCGATAGGTGGCTTGATGAGAGACACCTTGAGAGAGCTAGCTTTGAGAGTCAGGGAGGTGGAGTATTAGAGGAGACACTATGAGGATGCAATGCCCAGGGAGCACTGAGTGCAAAGTTTCACACAGCCGAGATCTAGTTGATCCCGAGAGACTGGGTCGAGGACAAAGAGCAGAGGCATGACAAGACTTTCTAGACATGATCCACCGGGAGATCTAGGGGCTGGGACATCTGCTGCAAGACCATCTCTCTCAGGAGATAGTCATACCTGAGAGACGTTGTCTCTATTGTATTTTGATCATTGTTTTGTTGTACTGGGCATAGACATGACAGATATGGTATATTGATCATTTGTTGAGATATATATACATGACACCATTTTCTTTGATCATGTGATGTGTTATGGATTATGCTTTCTATATGCTTTTGTTTATTCTATGATGATGTAAGGCTTAGATAGATGCATGTGATGTGATATGTATTGAATATGATGTAATAATGCATGATGTTATGTGATGTATCTTGAAAATGAGATGTATGATATGATATGCTATGAGATGTATCTTGAAAATGAGATGTATGATATGATATGCTGTGAGATGTATCTTGAAAATGAGATGAATGATATGATATGTTGTGAGATGTATCTTGAAAATGAGATATATGATATGATATGCTGTGAGATGTATCTTGAAAATGATATGTATGATATGATATGCTGTGAGATGTATCTTGAAAATGAGATGTATGATATGATATGTTGTGAGATGTATCTTGAAAATGAGATGTATGATATGATATGCAACTAATTGTTTTTTTTTTTTTAGCATCTTCATTCCGCATTTGTCATCCCGGTATAGTCACATGTTATTTGCTTTCGATACATCTATCATCATTGAGCATTGATTTGTTTTGGGATATGTTGAAAATTTATACAAGCATAATGGTATAATTGAACCATAATGACCTAAGAAAAATTTGCATGATGTTTGATTTTGCAAGATAGTACAAGCGTCAAGGTATAATTGAACCAGGATGACCTGAGTGTGAATTGCATATAAACAAACAAGATTAAACCATTTGTATGTGTAAAGTGGAATCATGTCTTCAGTGATATGTTGTGAATCACGTCTCGAGACAAGTATCTACATAATACAAATGATCGCCTCACAAATAGAAAACTAAGAAAATATTGGAGTCTCCCGATGTTCTCTAGCTTTGAAGCATTGTGGAGAAAAATTCAGAAAATCCAATAATTCAAAAAGTTCAAGTCTAAAATAGTCAAAACTTTATGCAAAATGAAACATTTAATACTTCAGAAAATCATCCATCATATTTTGTGAATCTTGTTTAAGTGATCAATTTTTTTCTTTGTGATTGTGTGAGTTTGTGGTTGTTATATATGATGTTCTGAGTTTGCAACTAGTCTTGATGACTTGAACGTGCTGCAAGGTTTTGACGATTATTTCCCCTAGCTAAGTGTACCTCTTGATGTGGATATGTACAGTGATTACCAAGCCATGGTGAGATGGGGTGAAAGAATATGCGGATAAATCAGGATAGTGACTATGCTAAGTATGTCTTGAATGGATATTTGTGATAAAATGTCGGGCGGTGGCCGATAGTGCTTTACTGTGGATATAAGAATATGGATATAGATAGAGGAGCTATTCTTTCATAATAGCACTTGTTACCAGGTTTTCACCAGTTGCTTTTAATGTACCTTTTTATTTTCTTTTTCTTGATTGATTTTTTTTTTTTTTTTTTCCGTGCATTTAGACTACTCAAATGTAGTATTTCTTCAGATGGATGTTGTTAGTTCATTCATCGAGCACATCTCCTTCTGAAGTTGTTAGTTGATAAGCGCCTAATCCATAGACAGATATGATGACATAGGGACCTAACCAGTTAGGTTCAAATTTTCCTTTCTTTTCCCGATCTTGCTGATTTCTAGGAATTTCCTTGAGTACTAGGTCACCAACTTTAAATTTTTTGGGAATGACCTTATGGTTGTAGCTTTAGCACATGTGTTGCTGATATGCTTTGAGATGAGTGTAAGCACACTAGCGTCTTTCATCTAATAGTTCAAGTTCTTGCAGTCGTTTAACTCGATACTCTTCATCTGGAACTAAGCCTTTCAGAGAGACTCTGAGAGATGAAATTTCTACTTCCAGAGGTAAAATAGCTTCCGATCCATATACCAATGAGTATGGTGTTGCTCCTATAGGTGTGCGGATGCTAGTTCTGTATGCCCAAAGTGCTGGATTAAGTTGTACATGCCAATCTTTTCCTGCATCATTCATTGTTTTCTTTAGGATTTTTTTTATTGTTTTGTTGGATGCTTCTGCTTGACCATTCCCTTGTGGGTAGTACGATGTAGAGAAACGATGTTGTATTTTGAATTTTTCACATAGTTCTAGGACATCTTGGTTTTTGAAAGGTTATCCATTATCGGTAATGATGGAACTTGGAATACCATATCTACATATCATATAGTTTAGGATAAAAGAGGCAATTTGTTTACCATTACTGTGGTCATGGGGATTGCTTCTATCCACTTGGTAAAGTATTATGTTGTAGTTATAATGAACTTGTGTCCATTCAAAGTTGAAGGATGAATTTTGCTGACGAAGTCTAGTCCCCACTAACAAAAGGGCCAAGATGTTGAGAATGGTTTCAGTTCCTGTGCTGGTGCATGTATAAGATTGCCATGGATCTGGCATTTAGGACACTTTTTTGTAAAGTGATAACAATGTTTTTCCATTGTCATCTAGTAATATCCCGTTCTCAGAAGCTTTTTAGCAAGAGTAGTCCCACTTGAATGTGTGCCACAAATAACTTCGTGAAGCTCGTGTAAAGCGAAGTCAGATTCATTATGATGAAGGCAACGAAGAAGAGTACCATCTAGACCTCGATGGTACAAAGTATTAGTAGTAATAGTATAACGAGCGGCTTGTCCGATAAAATTACATTTTTGGTTTCGGGATAGGTCTATGGGTAGGATGTTATTCCTAAGATAATCATATATCGGTCCATATAAAGGAGAATCCGAACTAGTCAAGGCATAAACAACATAGGATTCAGAGTGGTCATAGGCTAGGGAGAATAGTTGCTCTACCAGAAACTCATAACGACTTTGTTGCTTTGGAATTTGTAGTAATGAAGCGATAGTAGCCATTGCATTGGCTTCTTTGTTGTCCAACCATGGTATTTGCTCGAAGGTAATGTGTACAAAATATTGCTTGAAGTCATACATCATTTGCTTGTAGGGTAGCAACTTGTCATCCTTTGTCTGATAGTCATTGTTGATTTGATTGATGACTAGTTGTGAGTCTTCGTAGACCATTAACTCTGTGATTTTCCATTCTATGGTCATTATGATGCCTATAATCAATGCCTCATATTTAGCCACATTATTTGTGCATGGGAACATAAGCCTATATGATCTTGGTATAGTGTGTCCTTCAGGAGTGATGAATAGAATGCTAGCACTTGAGCCATGTTGTGTGTAGGATCCGTCAAAGTATAGGGTCCATTGTTTGGTATAAATAGCAAGAACATCCCTGTCCGGAAATTCAATCTCCATAGTTTGCTTTCCTAGTAGTGGTGCTTCAGCTAGTTGATTTGCAATTTCTTGTCCTTTGATAGCTCTTCATTCTGTGTAGTGGATATTAAATTCACTGAGAATCATGACCCATTTAGCCAATCTTCCTGTAAGAACTGCTTGCTGAGTAGATATTTGAGAGGATCAATTTTTGCAACTAGCTTAATTGTGTGTGCTAGCATATAGTGTCAGAATTTTTGTGATGTGAATACTACTGTTAGACAAGCCTTCTCAATGAACGTATAGTTGAGTTCATATTTGTTCAATGTCCTGTTGATGTAGTATATAGCTCGTTCCTTTCCTTGTTGATCTTCTTATGCCAATAGTGCCCCGAGTGATATATTTGTTGTTGAAATGTATAAAATGAGTGGCTTTCCTACTATTGGTGGTACTAGAACTGGTGGGTTCATTAGGTACTATTTGATTTGATAGAAAGATTCTGCACATTTAGTTTCCCATCTGAACGGTACATTCTTATGTAGCAAGTGATTAAATGAGAGACTCTTATCTGCTAGTTGAGCAATCAATCGCCTGATTGACTGAAGTCATCCTTGTAGGGATCGAAGCTAACTGATATTATTTGGTGGTGGCATCTCCATAATGGCTTGTACCTTCGCTGGATCGACTTCAATACCTTTTGCTAAGACTATGTAGCCTAGTAACTTGCCTAATGTAACCCCAAAGACACACTTCTTAGGGTTGAGTTTGACTTGGAATTTCTCCAATTGATCAAAAAACTTTGCTAAGATGTTTAGGTGTTCTTCTCTGGTGAAGGATTTAGCTAGTAAATCATCCACATAGTCTTCCATGAAGGTATGCATCATGTCATGAAAGATTGTTGTCATTGCTCATTGGTAAGTAGCTCCTGCATTCTTTAAGCCAAAAGGCATAACATTCCAACAATACATTCCCCAAGGATAGGTAAATGTTGTTTTATCTTGATATTTTAGGGATATCTTTATTTGATTATAGCCTGAAAAACCGTCCATTAGTGAGAGCATTGCATGGCCTGTTGTGAGGTCTACAATTATGTTGATACTGGACAGAGGAAAGTCATCGTATGGACGAGCTTTTTTGACATCTCTAAAGTCAGTACATATTCTGATACTGCTGTCTGGTTTTGATACTAGTACAATGTTAGAAATCCATTTTGCATAGTCAATGGGTCGAATAAATCCGACATCTAATAATTTCTTTAGTTCAGCTTTGACCATGAGTGCCACATGTGGATTCATCTTTCATATTTTTTGCTTAATCAGCTTAACTCCTGGATTAATGGACAAGTGATGCATGATTAAGCATGGATCAATTCTGGGCATATCTGCATATGACCAAACAAAGTTGATTTGCTTTTCTTTAAAAAAATTTATAAATGCTGATCTTTCTTCCTCTGTCAGAGATTCTGCTAGGTGTATGTTTTTGGTTGCTTCTGTAGTACCAATGTTGATTGATTGAGTGGGCTCAATCATTATGGGTGATCTCTCATGATAATGTTCAGGAAGAGTGTCAAGTCTCCCATCTTTAGGTGCCTTAAAAAGGTTTTCACCCTCAGATGCGTCCTTTATTTTTACTTTTTTGTGATCCATAGCTGCCATTGACTAGTTTTCAGCAATAAATCCTTTATTTGGTTCATTTTTGTGACTAGGAGACTTGGTACTCCCTTGGTTGTAGGCATCATTACTTTGTTCACTGGTAGAGTTTGTTTCTAGGTTAACGGTACATAAGTAATGGATAATAGATTCATCGTTCGGGAAAATTGGTATATCATGTATTTCAGGTTCATCCCAATCTATGAGGTCTAGAAAGACAAGTGGTAAGGAGTCATTTGGCAGATCAAGTTTTGCTACTGTAAGTGTCAAGATGGAGGTTTCATCGTGATTGGTTTTGGTGTTAAAGAAGTTAAGGATTTTGTCGAGATCTTCGATGGTATCATTTTCCGTATAGACTTGTTCATAATGTCATTAATCGTTTTCCATGGCATGATAGATATTTTGTGGACCAAATTCAAGTGTTCTATATTCTGTGTTGCGTGCTTCTTTAGAAATGGGTGTATGACTGCTATTTTCAACAATATCCTTAGTAATATTAGAACAACTGCCCCATTCATATTCATTGGAATCAGTCTCAGAGGTATCATCCCAGATTCTATTAGTGCTATGAATTGGTATGTTGTATGGTGAGAATAGGTCCTTAATGATTGATACAAATTTGATAGTTTTCTCTGATTCTGTGTCAGATCCTGCTTCTACCTTTTGTATTTGTTCATATACTATCCCTCATTGGGGAGGAATGATGTTATCAGGAGATGACTCTGCTTTGTTAGATATTGGTGCTTGAATATGATCTACTTCTATAGATGTTGTCTTCTTGTGAATGATGGGCTCCCCATGATGTTGCTTCCTTTCTTGATTTTCACGTTCCTTATGGATTATCTCTGCTGACTCAAATAGTGCTTCTTGCTAGGATTATTCCTTGTACTTCTTCTTTGCTTTCCACTGAGGTTTTTGATATTTGTGTGCTGTCCTTTGTGGTAGTAGAGTGAGTTCAAAGCCCAATCCTGTTTTGTCTCTACTGAATTGTGAATGAAGATCTATTGGTTCGGTGACACCTTCTTTATGCTTTCTAATAGGTCCTTTGCCATTATATCCCATTTGTTGCATGATTAAGTAGCCCTTTCCATATAGGTGTGTTGGTATAACTATTTCCATAGCAACTACTCTTTTATCTTCTTCTTCATCCTTGTATAACCAGCTAAAGATGTCCTTTTCCTCTGATTCAGGTGCTAGAGTGCCAAGATGGATGAATGTACCATCAAACTTGGTGATGGGCTGAGTTACTTGATGTGTTGATGTTGTAGGTAATCCATGAGATCTGGGTGATGTGGTAAGTTAGCCAAACACATGGGTTCCAAAGAGTATTCCCCCATGCCTTGTTCTCTGATCTTCATTTTCTGCTTGAAATCTCTAGGTGATGATTTACACTTTTCTTGTTGAAGATCTGGTGTTGAGGAATTATGTTTCTCTATTATGTGGAACCAAACTGTCCGGGGCTACCCCCATTGCATTACAATGTTAAAATGGATTGTGATCAGCAGATATAGAAACCTCTTGCCCATTAGAGGGAAATTTGACACACTGGTGATACGTAGAAGGTACTACTTGTATTTCATGTATCTAGGGTCAACCTAATAAGATATTGTATGTGAGGTCTATCTCTAAGACCTGACACATAGTATCTCTTTGTATCGGTCCAACTTGAATTGGCAACACCACTGTTCCTTTAGAGGATCTTTCCTCATCATCATACGCCTTTATAGTAATCTTTTTGCGTGGACCAATAGACTCCTCTGAGAAGCCTAATGAACGGATAAGTTTTAAGGTACATATATTAAGTTCGGCTCCTCCATCTATCAATACTCATTTTACTCGGTGTTTATAGATGATGACTTCAATATGGAGAGGAGTGTTATGTGGATGGCTCAATGAGATATTATCATGCTCAGAAAAAGTAAGATTATGAGGTCCTATCATATGAGCGACCATGGCTTGAATTTGTCAGCATCCAGATCGTGAGGTACATTTGTTTCTAATAGCGCTTGTTCTAATATGTCTTTGTGTTTTGGCGAACATTTCAGTAACTCCAGTATAGATATTTGAGCAGGAGTTTTGCACAGTTGGCTGACTAAATCATATTGAATTTTGGGTATGGTGTTTGTTGTTGACGTATGTCCCTTCAAGACATATTTTTGAGCTATGGTTGGTACGTTGACAGATTCATGATTATGCTAATCTCGGATTGTGACGATGTTTACATAATTGTCTACAACTGATATATGATTGATGGTGTTATTGTAGATGTGATTGATGGAGCCCCACGTGTATCGTTTGAGGTTGAAGCTCCATCTTTTTTGTAGTTTGGAAGAAGAGTCTTAAAGGCTCCATGGTCACCATTTGTCTTGAGACCATCCACTGTTAAATCACCTCTATTAATCATGTCTTGAACAATGTTTTTCAGTCTCATGCAATTATTTGTTTGATGAACTTTGTTGTGATGAAAATGACAAAAATGCGAGTCATTCCAGCAAGGTGGTTTGATTTGTGGTTCATAGTTGCTGATTGCGGGTAAAGAGATAATTTTGTTTGTCAGGAGTTCTCTGAATGCTGACTCCAGTGATTGTCGCCGTCGTGTGTAGATGCATTTTTGAAAAGTGTTGGTGTTACCTCATGAATTGTTATTAGGTCCTCGATTTGTGTGATTGTATTGAGCATTGTTGGTGTTGTTGGTGTTGGGTTGTCCTTGATTAGTATTCGGTGCATAAGTGTTAGTGTCTGGGTTAGCACCTTTGGGTTTCTTTGTAGCTTGAGTATTTCCCAATAACACAAGCACGGGGTGCTTAGATTTTGGATCATGTGATTCATTGCCTCCTTCATTTCCATTGTTTTTGTTTCTCATCCAGAATCTAGATTTGTCTAAGTTGTTGTTGTTTTGGTTATTGTAATTTGATGAACCTGTTCCTTCTTTGAAGAATTTAAGCGTTCCTTTCTTGACACATGATTCTTCTACTTGAATGTCATTCTCAATCAATTTAGTGAAAGACGGTATGCATTGGAGTTTGAGCCTGTAACTCATCTCACCATTCAAGTTATCGATGAAAATTTCCATTTTCTCTTTTTCAAGGATATCATGAAACCATACGCCACCAACATTGAAGTAATACCATGAATGTTTCATTGTTTTTCTATTTGGTGTTACAGACGTCTAGCATGGTGATAGCATGTTGAATGTTATAAGAATATTGAGTTGTGAATTTGTTGACTAGTTCATCAAATGATCTGATAGGAGGTGTGATTTTGGATAACCATTCCATTGTTTGTCCTCCCAAACTTTTTGGGAATAACCTCATCAGATAGGTGTCATCATGAGTGAATTCAAGACTCATAGTGCCGAATTCTCAAACATGATCATGGGGATTGCTTTTCCCATCGTATTTGTCAAATTTGGGAATGTCTGAGTTTGGAGGAAAGGGCACAATGTTCAATCTTCTGTCAAATGGATAAGGACAAATTTCATTTAATGAATACCATATTGTTGTCCCTTGTTGCATGTCTTGCATTTATCTTTGTAACATTTGCATTTGTTGAGTAAGGGTAATCAAAGGTGCATTGTTTTGCCGAGGGAAGATTTCTTCCCTTGCATTGATCCTAGGTTGAAATGGTGTATGGAATGGTATGTTTTGCTCGAGGATGTTTTTCTCTGGTATGTTTTGCTCTGCTAGATTTGTTCAAGAATATCTTGCTTAGGGTCACATGCATCTTCCTCTCTGTCTTTCTTGATATTCGTAATGTTGAGATCTTGTTCGAAAAATGTCTGTATCAAGGTCCTCTGGAATTTTAACTCCTTTGCTTGTGAGCATGAGTAGGTATTTTTCTTTGTCATTTTCCATGAGTCTTTCTACAAGTTTTTGAAATGAAGCACTTTCTTGGCATTGTTGAAGAAGTTCTTCAGAAATTTCAGTATCCTCTAGATGCAGAACTTCAAAAGGATTAGATAACCTTCGATTCATACTGGGTTCAGTTTGTGCTTTGCTTTGTTTGTTTTGTTGAGAGTGAGTGACAATAGGTATTTTTAGAAATACTCGGGGGTTGGTGGTGGTAACCTCGGGAAGTTATAAGTGATGCACTGATCAGGAAAGAATGTTGGATTGATCTTTCCTCCATGGTTTATGAGTTGACTAAATGCAGATTTTTGACAGTATGCCCTAGTCTTCAAAGGTTCCTTGTCAAATTCATTTGATTTGTTCTAGATATAGAGTCGTACATGACAAAGGAATGCTCGATGAGATTTGAAGAGTTGACGATTGATGTATAAAAATTTATTTCTTTTGGCAAATTTTGAAGAACTTGGTTGTTGTTTCTCCAACTTAGTGTTATGATAAATATTCTTTCTTCTCAGAATATGAGGATTAGTCATGCACAAGTGATTAATGGTTTCCTTTGAGTTGTTGTGGATTCAGTTTATCTTGTTTTGGGAACTTAAGTTTTACTTTATCAAAGTGAAGGTTTAGATGCCCCCTCATGACAAAGTGTGTCAAATGATATGGATAAAGTCTCCCGATATGGAAACTTGATTTGACAACTTGAAGTCTTGAACAAGTATGTTTTGGGATAAAATCTGTGAGATAGAAAAGGACCTATTTGCCACTTGTGATGATGCTTCCTGATTTTGATAGGATAGATATGTTTATTGTGTGACCAGTTTTAGATTTTGGACAATTTTTGTTTGATAAGAAACTTGCTCTAGAAATAGCTTTTGATACTTCTATTTTTGGTATTTTGATTTGATGGAGTGCAGGTTGACGAAAGAAGGTTTCCAAAAATGTTTTCAAAATTGTCTAAATTTACCTATGTTTTGCCCCTTGTTTTTTTGGTTTTGACCACGCACTAAAATAGAGACCCTATGCACTACAAAATTTTCTCAAAGCGCTAAGGAAAAGACCCCACACACAATGCTGCCCCAGTCTACGTGCTAACAATTTCTAACAGTAAATTTTGTTTCAGATCTGGTTTCAAAATATCATGCGCTAATATGAGCCATTGACGCACTAATGTTTATACTCTACGCACTAAGAGTTGACTTCGATGCGCTAAGCTGATGCTTTGACACACTAAGTTGTTTTCAGAACGCGCTAACTACTACTACTGATTCTAAATTTTGGTGAAGTGCTACTGTGAATTTTGATGCACTAAGGATAAGATTTGATGCACTAGGATATGGTTGATACATGCTAAGATGTTTCTCTTACGTGCTAAACTACCCTAACTTGATTATTTTCTGCAATTTTGGTGTTTTGCATTAAGCTTTTAATGCTGATGGATGATTTTTTGAAGTAACAAATGAAGACACAACACCAAAGAAATAACCATTTTTGCCTAATCTAAACAATAAGTGTATGTTCTATGAGGATGTGTTCAAATCCCCAATGTTTTAATAGGTTTGGATACAAAGAATACACTTCAAAAAGACTCTTTATTCAAGGGTCATAAGTAATACTATAGCCCACTAGTCTCGATACTCCGTCAGCTCAAACAGTCGTGTTACCCCCTAGAGGGTGCCCATTTTTTTGCCTTTTTCTAGAAATTAACTCAAAGTGAATTGCTTCACAATCGAGTAGTTATCTTGGGAGATATATGGTGAGCGATCTTGGGGGCGGATTCTTCCCCACCTTTGCACTATAATATTACAAATGTCTGGTTACTGACTCCGCTCAAAGTTTCTATGCTATGGTTCGTAATCAAGCTTCCTGTTCGACCGTCAGTGATAAACTCCCTCGGGAGGCTTCCCAACCTTTAGAACAAAGGCTTTACGTATCTCAAGGATACTGGGGGAAGGCTAATCTCTGCACACAACCATTGAAAAGGACTTTCATCAGTTTCCACATTTGATTATAGTGGGTTGGAACACTTGGCGTCAAAGTCATTTCCCACTTAGGTCGTTCCCTTCACACCAGCCAAAAATGGCTTTAAGAGTTTTTCAACCCCTCAGGAAGGCAGGCCTGCTAAAGGATTTAAAATGCTTGAAGTATAAAAAACATAAGAGTGGTTTGGATTTTTGATCACCCACTTAAGGGGAGAGCATACACCTTCCACTTTCGAGACAAGGCAAACAAGGTTCTTTTTACCTTTCAAGTCAATAATATTCTAAGATATATGGAGATGTTGCTCCATGAAAACATGGTGTTCCTTTTATTTCCTTTAGAGCAATGATGTTATAATCTAGGAAAATAACCGGTTCAACAAAGCAAAACATCGATGCTTGGTCAACAAAAGAAATCGATCTAAGGGGAAGACCTTCCCTCTTTGATTTTGAACAAAAATTTAAAGTGTGGTTCCTTTTTCTTGCAAAATGTAAAATTGGTCCTTTTATGCACCAAAGGATGGTGAAATTCTTTTTAGTCCTTTTTTGTTTTTTTTTTGTAAAAATAAAGATTTTTTTGGTTCTTTTTAGAACCCAAATTGAGAATTTTTCTCCTAGAAAAAACAAGAAATGATTGTTGTTGTGGTTCGTTTTATAGCCAAAAGTAAGGTGAGTTCAATTTTATCTAACAAAAATTAAAAGGACTCTAAATTTTAACTAACTTAACTAAGTTAGTAAAATTTAAAACTATTTTAATTTTACAAATAAAATCCAGCTCTACCTACACAAAAATTGTCAGTCCTGCAAAAGTTCCAATCAAACAGTTAGAAAAATCTGGGTTTTGGTGGACTTCTATAAGTCTAAATTTAAGTTCGGTTAAAATTTCATTTTTGTTTTCTATCTGTTATGCGATACAGGACAAACTGTACAAGCTACAGGATAAGTGGGATGCGCTATCAAACAGACTTGATGCACGTCTCTATTTTCTAAATGCGCTGCTCTATTTTCCTTCCGCACCGAGACCTATAGGAAAAGTTCAGTTAAGATGATGCGCTAAGCTAAGGAATTGACATGCTAGAGTATAAACCCTACACGCTAAACAATATATGGGATGCGCTATAATGTTAGCGAGATGTGCTAAATAATATTCTCCACACGTTGATTCTTGTTTCCTGCGTACCTGCAAAACTGTATATTTTTTAAAACTGATTTGATTAATGGGGTAGAGCCCCATGGTGGGCGCCAAAAATGTATGTGGGAAAGCAGGTCAATAGAACTTAAAATGCAAAATGTGAACCCTAGAGAGACTTGTCCACACACCCATAAGACTTCTTGGTGCAAGCTATAGAGTCATGAAGGATGACTCAACTTCTTATGTTTGGTTTCATGGTTCTCTATCTCACAAGGTCCCTCAAACCAATGCCTCTGCTCTCAGATCACTGAGTAAAGTGGTTTAGGGATGACGAATGCAAGAACAAGGGATTCTTTTGATTCATTTTAACATGAGAATGCAACCTATCTATGCATGATTATACAAATGCAATAAACTAGATTATAAGATGACAAGATTAGTAGTGATACTATCTTAACATGATATACTAGTTATATGATTAAGCTAATGATGAAAGAAGTAGTCTAAAATGTTTCTTAGATTAATTCTTATTGCAAAGAGAGACTAGATGTGCTAAAAATTGAGCATAAGTGTGATACTAAGAGCTTGTATGCGATTTGAAATGGAGGAATGAGAGCTCTATTTATAGCAAAAATAGGGCAATGGATAGCCAGGATTGAAAGAGTTAATCAAGGGTTAAGTTTGAAAGTTGCTCAATCCATGTTCACAATTTTCACCAATGAAATGGTGACAATTGGCAACATAAGATTGGTTGAGAGGAGATGTAAGAAGCATTAAATGCTTGAGAAGACCTCATGGTTACCTTAGGGGGTAAGGTTTAAGGTTAGGTTAAGGTTATCCATTGGATAAAGCTTTTACCCAAGAGGTAAACTCCTGTGCAAATGGTAAAGGAATAACCATGGTCAAAGCAATAAATGCTTGATGAGATCCTTGGGTTACATGGAGGTTAAGTTAATCAAAAAGTCTCTAACCATGCCACTAAGGGTTAGTTAACCATTAATGGTTTAAAGACTTTGGGGACAAACTTGTAATAGTCCTTCCAAGTTCGGGAGGATTCAATAAGTTGGCTTGTGGAATGGATAAAGGCTTTAATGCCTTTTGGAGACTTTACTCCAAATTTGAGAAGTGACCTTCTCAAATTTAGGGAAAAGGGATAATGCTTGGGTTTAGGGTTAATTGATTAGGATTAGATGAATTCTAGAAGAAATTAGGAATAGGGTTTAGTATGCAAGTGGGAGATGTAGGATTTTGCAAGTTGATGGAAAAATAAAATTTAATTAAAATAAAGTTAATTTATTTCAATTTGGTTGCAAAATGGGAAATTGAATAAATTAGATTTATTGAATTTAGGGTAAACTATTTAATTAAATTTGAATTTAATTAAAAGTGGATAGAAGGGACTTAATTGAATAAAATTCTATCCCATTAAATGGTAAAAGGGGGTCTAGTGAATTTAACTAAATAAATTGAGTAATTTACCTAATTAAATAGAGGAATGTGAGTGTTTTAATTAAATTGGATTTAATTAAATAGAGGAATGAACATAAAAATATTCATTTAGGAATATGGTCATTTTTATATGTCTATACCTATATCTTGTAAGTACAACAATCACCACAAGTATACAAAGCTTCTCCCATGTTCTCGACACCCAACAAAGGAAAGACATAAAGGAACCTCCATGTCATTGCACAAAGCACAATTAACAAAACATGGCCTCAAACAAGTGATCACCATAGCTCTAATCAATACCTCAAAGTCAATGTCATGTGAAACAAAACCATCCTAAAAGATAACAAAGGCCAAATGGAGAAACTAAAAATCTAATTGGTCATCCTACATAAACTAATAAAGACTAACTTTGTAAAGTACCATCTCCTTCACAATACCATAAAATAAAAAACATAATGTTATGCGCAACTTGTTCAATATGTTAGATAAAATATAACATATTATGCAACTAACATAGATGTAAACCCATCTAACTAAAGAGATCAATCTCAAGGTAAACCTTCCCATATCATTTAAGGAACCCAATAAACCACCTCCTAAGATTCTCATCATGATATTATAATATCAACTCATATACACAAGGATACAACCATGATATGCATCCCTTAAAGTGAATCATCTAAAATTAACCTTGTATTCTACAAAATGATTTATTAGACACAATCAAGATCACCTAGAATTCTTACTAAGAGTGATGAAATTTTGGGGTACATATATGCTTGGCTATTTCTACCTTCTCATTAAGTATGTAGAAATATGGTATTTATGACATCAAACTATGAAATAAGTGATGAAACACTCATTAAATATAGTCACTTATTAAAATGGGACCATTTTAAAGAGAATTAAGTAAGATTGAGAGTTGAATTAGGATTACAACACAACAAACGACATGAAAATCAAAGTTGTCTACCTCAAATTGTGATGAAATGATTCAACTAGGTTAAATTAGTGTGTAGAGAGAATTTACTTTAAACAATGAATTTTTTTTACAACTATTTATTTATCTCATTTATTTTTGTCTCTATTACAAAGGGGTCCAGACTATTGTAAGAACCAAGATGTCATCAAGTGGGAAATTGAGCCAACAAAAATAGAGGTACTAAGGTGAGCCATCACAAAGGGTATTGAAATGTATGGGGTAGGCCACACTAACTTTTCCATGTGTTTTATTTTGTGATTTTTGAGTAGGTTTATTCAAAAGAGAATAGGTCAAACTTGTGGCCCCCCTAATTGAGTTGTCATATAAATTAATTTTATATCCTACTCTTTCCTAAATAACACTCTTCTGTACTAGTTACTTCTTTTAAATTAAAATATTTACTTCTTTAATTGCTAACACCTTATACAACACGGAGCAAAGTTTGGAAATCGTTCCTTGATGACACTCTTAGGTTAGTATCCATTTTCATACATTTCATATACATAGCTTAAGATCCATATGTATAAAATATAAGCATAAACCATACTTCACCTTGAAGGAATAATGGGTAGTACATTTTTAAGTTATAAAGCATCTAGTAGACAATGATAGTAAATAAAAAAAAGAAAACCAACATAGAAAGCCAAACCTAGGAATGAAACATGGAAAGAAACCTATAGCTACAATACATAGTTAAAAATAGTTAAAAATATTGAATATGGATAGAGGTTGCCCTATTATGAGGGTGTATGTGCCAATAATAAGTTTCACATTACTGATCAAAAGGCCTTGTATATCTCTCTCCTAAATTTTTTTCAAAATAGTGTTAGACATGGTTGGAGGCACACTAGTCCATGTGTTTTTGCCTATTTCAAATCTAAGACTAAATTTCAATATCTTTCCTACACACATGTAGTGCTCTCTACAGTCAGATCCAAACCTATACATACAAGAAATGGGGGAAATGGTTGTGTTGTATAAGGGATTTCCTAATTCAAACTTGTTGTTGGTGTTCCCACCTCCATAATAGTAACATGATGGATGAAAAAGAGAACTTATTCCTAGTATGATAGAGGATATAATAATTCAAATATTGAATCTAATGTTAGTATACATGAGGAAGAGAAATGTTGGTAATGCAATTATCTATAGACAAGTTCTTAAAGTGTTAATGCAATAAAATGATATCAAAAGATGACCAGATAAATAAAATTATACTTGGAGTTAGAGTGTTGTATCTTGGTACATAATATGCTACATAATCTAATTTGTAATGCTTGATTGATAATGCTAGATAAGTCATAATGTCACTTAGACCATTTTAATGATACAAGATTTGATTTGCTTAGGGTTGACAATGTATATTCAAATTTAAGTTGACAAAAAATGATCAAATGAGAATATCATAATCACATCACAAATGGCAGATCTTGACACTTACACATGTTTGAATTTAGGTCCCTATTTGTGGTACTCGGGCGATACGTGGCTTATTATTTAAAAAATGGACCAGTAAAAGCAGTGTTAGTGTATAAGGATCCATAGCGTATAACCTAGTCTCAAAATTAGCATATGATGACAATTAAGTTAGAAGATTAATTATGTAATTTTAAAGTAGGATAGGGCACAAATAGGCTTAAAATGATGTAGGAGACACCATACTAATTTAGGGGGCTAAAGAAAGCATGAAATTGTATAGGGTTACGATTTATGACACTAAATTTAGCCCTACTTTAGTGGATATGTGAGATTAGACACATAGTTAGGATAAAATAGAGAAAGAAACCAAGAACATAACATATAAGGGATAAGACATTACTAAGTCAAGGGGTGTAAAACCACAAGCTTAGGATCCTTTCAACTCACTCAAGAACATCCAAATTAGGATATAAAAGAGAAACAAAACAGAGAAAAAATATAATAAAAAGAAGTTAGAAACTAAAAGTAAAGGAGACCAAAACTATATTAGTACAAAAAAGAAAGGCTCCAAATTAGCTAATAGAAGAGATCTTGTTGTCAAAATTGTCTCAACCGCTAGTATAATTCTTATAATTCTATTGCAAAAAAATTAAAATTCTAGAAAGAGAAAGAGAATTTAACGTTAAATAGGAGAAAAAGAGGATCCATCATCAAACAAGTAGTAAGTTGTGTTATGTTTGGGCTCTATAGAAAAGTCATGAATTCTATTGGCCAACAATTTGCATGTTATGTTGGGTGATTCAAGGAAGGAACATATTAAGCTAGACAAAACATTGTGTTATGTTGTGTGATCCATGTATTTCAGCAAGATGATTACACCCAACTATCCTTTCTATACTAGGTAATAAATGCGTGAAGGAGTGTAAACAACAAAAATGATCAATCAAACAAGCCTTTTGAGACTACAATACTAATAACTTAGAGAGTGTAAATAAAAATAATAATCAATTGAGAAACCCTTTCTATATTAAATGACAAACACCGCAAAGAGCATAAACAAAAATTAGTATATAAAGTCTCGCTAGACTAAATGGATAATGCCTTAGAGTGAATAAAAATTCTCAAAAAATGATCAAGCTAGCAACCTCTGTTATGATAGATGATCGAGACGAGTTAGATGGATTGTAGTGAGTAGTAAAGTTTTATTATTATAGGTGATCTATAAATCATCAATAACTTGAAAGGATCAAAATAGTAAGCCATGTTACACTAGATGACCACTTGACACAAAGTTTATATGCTAGGAAAATTTCTAGAGACAAAATAATAACCATGGCTCAAGGCATGTTATGCAACATAACACTGCCAATTAGGGGTAGATCAATGAATAGAATAAGTGAAAAAGAGGCCTTGATTCTTCCCATTAAAATGTTAACATATTACTATGTTGATAGCTTAAGGAAGATAGAGATCCATATCAAAGATAAACACTTTAATTATTAAGGAGGTATCCTTAACAAAACTTATGCATCCATGATAGGAACAAGATCATTATAAATGGTAAAAATATTAATCAAGGAAGAGAATGTTATAAGGAAAACATCTTGCAACAAGGGTAAAGGGATCCTCATAAAAATACATAACTATGAAAGGAGGAGAAAGAGTTATTTTTATAAGAATATCTACATCCATAATTAAAGGAGATATTAAAAAAATATAACATCTTCAATAATCATATGGGAAGGAGATCTTTGGCAATAATACATACCTTACCAAGAGCTTAGTGAGGATATTCTTGATGAAGGATGAACACTTTCAACAACAATGATCTAGGTTGCTTATAAATTATGTACACTTTCAAGAAAGGAGGAGGTCCTAGTCAAGGATATATATCTCAAAGTGAGGAGGAAATCCTCAAGAACATAAAATTAAATGAAAAGAAGATAATATTTCATAAAAAATACATCTCCAAAAGGGGAAAGTGGACCATTATAAAGGTTGAATATTCCCAAACTATTCTTGCCCCACAATCTAAATACAAGAGTAATTAAGTTATTATGTTGCTATCCAAGTATTATTTTATATAAAATTCTACCACCATAAATGATAATGAGCCTCAAAGGGTAAGATACAAAT
Organism: Cryptomeria japonica; assembly: GCF_030272615.1. Taxonomy (NCBI): domain Eukaryota; kingdom Viridiplantae; phylum Streptophyta; class Pinopsida; order Cupressales; family Cupressaceae; genus Cryptomeria; species Cryptomeria japonica. The sequence continues at coordinate 798,639,048 of NC_081414.1, read as the reverse complement.
GTCACATAGTGGGGATCAACAAAAAAGAAAAATGTTATGCAATTATTTGATCTAAACTAAATTAAGCAAAAGGTGATTATCACATGCTATAAAACCATACAATTATGAAAATTTGTCTAAATTGTTTCTCAAATTATTTATAATGAATAGTATTATGACCATACATATTATAGTAAGTACAAATTTGTACAATAGAAGAGATTTTGTATGCTCGCCTCATTGACTTTCATAATCTTCTAAAGGTGAAAATGTTAAACATGTTAAATATCTAGGCAACAGAGAGGGGGGGTGAATCAGTTGTCAACTTTATTTTTTATTCAATTCTTCTACAAATTTGGAATAGCCAACATAATTAACTAATATAAATATAATAGAAAAACATATACACACAAAAAATCACACATTAAACACCAGATATGGTATAGAAAACCCAAGAAGGGTAAAACCATGAAGAATGTTAATTCTCAATATATAACACTAGTTAAGGTGATATTAAGACAAAATAACGTATCTTTAAGTGGTAACTTATGGGAATGAACTGAAATGGTATGGAGAGAAATTTTGAATTCTAGTTTAAGCGGGAAGTCTTGTGCTTGCCTTTTGATCTAGGACACAAGCAGTAAGGAAGGATCACAGGATGCACCTAAGACTATAGATCCTCAGGAAAATGGCAATGATCCATTTGTTGGGGACCCACAAGGGGGCGACAAAACCTTGGATCCAAATGCTACCCCAAGAAAGGTACCCAATTGGATGGATGTTTCTCACCCTTTTTCCTCCTTTTTTGGTGTCAAACCAAGCAGAAAATCCTCTTTCCCTCATGTACATAATATTTTCGATCCTGCATAGAGGAGATTTGTAATAGAAAATCCTGATCTTGTGATTGATCACAATATCGCTTTGATGGCCTTGACTTGGGTCAGTAAATTCTTGGGTCCTAGACCTTATATTTGTTAGGTATACCACAGATACTGAGAGGGGGGGGTGAATCAGTATCTAACTAGTTAATGGAATTTCTTAACTTAAAACATGCAGAACATAATATAACAGTGTATCGGTATGCAAGAAATAATGCAATAAACAGAATCAAGAAAATCCACATGAAAAGCACACCATAATACAAGATTTTAATGAGGAAACTCGATGTGAGAAAAACCTCAGTGGGATTTGTGACCCACAATATTCGCTCACTAGCCAATAAGAGAATATTACTTACAATAGGGGCCTGTACATGCAGGAAGGCCAACAACCTAGAGCTCACTGCTTAATGAAAAGTCTCACTGACTTACAATGAGGATTATATAAATCCAATATCTTGTACTGCTTTACAATAGCATCTTCAATGCCAGATTCAGTACTGGTTCCTGCTCTATTCTTTACATATACCCCTTAACCTATATTTTGCACAATATGTCTACCTAATATTTTTCTATATATCTTCTACATCACATCCCAAATGTCTAAAATGATCTCTTTTATATATAAGAGTCATTTTACAATTTGCCAAGTCGGCTTACGCAGTTTTACAATAATAAACAAAATAAAATATAACAAAATCTTGTCGGCCTCTGTGTCGGTATACTTCCTTTCTTCTGTGCCAGTGTTGGTGTCCTGAGTGCCGGTGTAGACTGTGATTTGCTGATGTCGGTATAATGCTTTTGCCGGTGCCATAATATTGCAAGGTTGCCATCAATGACAAAACCTTCAATCACATACAATGTCTCATTGGAGTGTGCATATGCCAACAATCTCCCCCTTTGGCATTGATGGCAACACTCATGAGAAATTTCAAAAAGTATCCAAAAATGTGTATTCCAAAAATGTTACCACAAATGTGTGTGCTCCCCCTGAGCATGTGGTTCCTGTCCTGTGATTTGAATTTTGTCATCCCACTACTCCCCCTTTGGCATCAATGACAAAGGTTGTCAAGATGTTAGTAGAGTTTGTAGTTTCAACCTTGTAATTGGGTGGTTACAATTTGAAAAATATCTCCCAAAATCAAGTTAATACTATCCATAAACTTCTTACTATCCTTTATTGTTGTCTCTGTTCTCTTTACTATACCGGTGAGATGCTGCAAATGCTCTGCCAGTGTTTTGCTTCCCTATATTAGTGCTTCAGAAATTTCCTTCCATAGAGATGCTAGATAGTCCAATCTTGGACTTAGTTTTGATCTCAAATGTTTTGCCTTACTTATTATTCTTTCTTTCTCTCTTTCCAATTTGAGTAATTCTTCCTCAAAATTTCTTATCTTCTCCTCAAAAACTGATAGTGTATTAGGTGAGTTGACAAAACTATCTGCAAGTTTATTGATCTCATCCTATACCTTGCTCATTTTCTTGTCTATATCTACAGTCAAAAAGTTTGTTTTATAGGTATCTTTGTACAAATTTTTGTACTCTTTCAACAAATTACATAATTCTGGTAGAAGTGTGTCAAAATCTCTATTACACTTCTTTATTTGCTCATCAAAGAATTTCTGTTTTTCAACTTCTACTTTATCCTTCACTAACTCTTCTTTTATTTTCTCAATGTTTTCTGAGATATATTTACATAGTGTATCTAGTTGTCCTAAAGAATATTTATTGTCTATATTACAGTTGGGAGCAGTTACCTTCAAAATTGGTATGGAATCATCAATTGCTTTGTAAGCTTGTGAGCTGTAGTCTGTTATTTTCTTGATTGAATCTAATAGCACCTCAGTCACATTGGTTGATTTGTATCTTGATGATGAATCAACATTCTGAGTACCAGTCGAAGTAACTAAGCTTGTATTGACCTCTAGTAGGTCTGCTTGTGTCTGCATTTCTTTAAGCACTGGTTTTTCACTAGTTGTCGATGGCACTATTTCCTTATGTACCTGTTCTTGTTTCGGAGCCTTTTGCTCTATTTTTTCCTTTGTTTGTTGTGTTCTCTCAGTCTATGTCTGAGTCTCTTCCTTTTTCTCTTTATCTTTTGCCGGTTTATCAGTTTCCCCTACTATCGGAGGCTCACTAGCCATATTAGCCTTATTAGTTGAATCTTTGTCTACCACTATGTTGATCTTCTGAGTATCAACATTCACAGTATATAGGACTTTAGGATTAGGATTATTATCCTCTACATCCATACTCTCAGCTGCCAATTGATCATCTGTAGTTGTTGTTTTTACCGGTGGAGTATTTAAAGGAGGTGGGGGTAAGTTGGCTCTAACCTTGATACTAGGCGGTCCACCAACTTTTCCTTTTCCCTTGTCTCTATCTTTCTGATAAAATTTTATGGGTTTGGGGTTCCTATACTCTTCTTGTTTTTCGTTGTCAACAAGGAATATATCCCATCCATCTTCTGTCTCCTCTGTTACCTCATTAACTCTTCCTACCATTAAAGCAACGTGCCAGTGTGCAGTAGAAAATACTGTCCGGTTGGCTTGAGCAATTAGGTCATCAATTTCTTGTGGAGAGTTTACCGGATATACAACAAGTAGCTTTTCAATCTTTATTTTCTTATCCAGTTCTATCACTGCTTGTCTTCTTGCTTCTAGTCTTTTGAATAGTTCATCTGGAACTTCATTGGCTACTTCCATTAAAAACTTCTTATAGATATCTATGTGTAATATAACACTATTTTCAACTTGCTCTTTTTCATTAGCTATTAGAGTGTCATATATTTTCTCTATGTTTTTCAATTTACCTTCCTCTGTGATTTCATTTAGTAGTATATCAAGAGGGGTTAAGTCTTTGTTTGTTCTCTTCTTCTTCTTGGGTGTTAGTTTCTTCTTTGGTGTGGCCTTTCTTACCGGAGATCTCACTGCTTGTTTCTTTTGCCTTGTCCTCCTGGGTGAGGGTGTGGTTGCTAGTGAGGGATCTCTTTTTCTTATAACTCTTTTGAAAGTTGTAGGCATGTCACTTCCTGAGGAAGTACCTACCAGTGATAGGTGAGTTTTAGGTTGTGGAGCTGCTAACTCATCCTCTATTATACCAGTTTTCTTCAATACATCTTCTTTGATGGCTTTTTCTTGTCTGGAACCTTTTATTACAACTTCCTCAACCTTTTTCACTCTCTTCTTAGATTGTATTTAACTTTCTATGGTTTCAGCAATACCAAATACTTCTTCTTTAGGTTCTCTGGGGACTTCCAGAAGTGCTTTAGCATATGTTTCAACTATGTGATCATTTGTTTCATAGCCCATCTCGGTTACCCAAACTGTCCTTGGGATGATCGCTTCCATCCAGATTTCATCTTTCTTGATTACAAAGCATATTTCATCTTTGTATTTGTCAACAATCTTCTATGATAACCTTATTCTTTTCTTCATTTTGGTCTTTAACGCTTGAAAAAAGTCATGAATACTGTTTTCCTTGTTCTCACCCATATTATTGAAAAGTTCTATTAATTGTTTGCCTACTGGTATATCATATCCAAGTTCTTTGTAACCTATACTAGGAACCTCTTTTGTTATGTGTAGCATCAGACATACTAACAAATTTCCAAACTTGAAGGTTCCTTTCTTGTCCTTCTTGATCTTTCCAAGGTTATCAAATAGTTCATCTTTTAACCATTCACATATATCAATTTTTGAATTGTCTGTGACCATGTCATAAGCACTCTTAATGCATAAGCTTGAAATTGAATTAAGTCTATTTGCATGAGTAGCTTTATATCCTAATATCATGCTGATGAATCTCACATTGATATCTGTTACATCATTAAGTCTTAGGGACCTCTTGTCGAATGTTGCACCAGTTAGGTTTATAACTAGGTCATTGGAAACCATCTTGGTTTTATCTGGTCTTTTACCAATGGCTGGTAACCTTGTGACAACTTTCATAGCTTCCTTGGTGATCTTGTGGACTACATCTAACCAGAAAAATTCACCATGTACCCTACTTAAGACTATCTTAATCACATCCTTGGGGAATTTAGGAATGCTAAGGATCTTTGTAAATCCTAGGGTCTCAATGATCTTGTGTTCATCTTTTATATTGCCGGTATTATCACATATCACGGTTTTATACATGGTTTTAATTTCTTCATCTCCTAACTCTTCAATTTTGTAGTGGATGTACAACTCCCTTAAGAATTTGAGAAAAAGCACCTAAGGTATCATCCTTCTTTGCTATCTCGGGTACTAACTAAATACGGGCCTAGGTCTTTTTATCACTTCAACAATAGTAGGGTTTGCTATATATTCAATTGTAGAGGTGGATGCCATGATTAAATACCTTTTACTACCTTAGATGGATGATTTCTTGGAGTGCTCTTGCTTCTTGCTCGAAATGCCTTAGCTCGGAATCTTTGTGCTCTTCATAAATTTGAAATCTCAGTGAAATGAAATAGAGCCAAAACCTTAATTTTATAGTGTCTATTCACCATCTACCACATTAATTGCATGCCGGTTAAGTATTCACTTAACATTGTTTGCCAGTAATGAGTAATTTTCAACTTCTTATCTCTAACCAAGGGAATAATAATACATGTGTCATTAGATTGCCAAAACCCTCAAAGAAACTATCTTCAATTAGATGAAGAACTTCCTATCGATGGAGCACTGCTCTGTCCTTCCCGTGAAGCATCACTCTATCCTGTCAGTGAAGCATTGGTTTGTTCTACTGGTGGAGGAGTATTCCCAATATTTAGATCAACTTTCCTAATCCATTGTTTTGAGAATTCTTGCTTAACCTCTTCAACTTTTTCTTTACCTTTCAAGCTAGAACTTTTGTTGTCTATAGGTGTTCCTTTACTTCTATAGAATTTAGCAATATGCCCAATCTTGTTACATTCATAACAAGTTACATTATTTTTCTGAATAGCTTTTCCATAACCTATGCCGGTTTGTGTTCTGCACTGATTTGATAAATCTCCAAATCTTCCACAAACATAACATCTCACATTCAATTTGTAGTTTTCAGAGTTGTGACCAACTTTGTTGCATTTAAAACATTGACCGATGGATGTGTTGATATTCTGATAATTTCTAGATCTACATTCATTTGCTCTATGACCATACTTATTACAGTTAAAGCATTTTCCATTAAATTTATAAGCATTAGGTTGTCTTATCGGTTTGTTGTGATCCTGAGTATTTTCAGTACTGGAGCTTTCACCAACTTCAAAGCCAATTCCAGAAGTGTCACCTTTAGGTTTTTGATTCTTCAGCAAGGTGCCAAGTTCCTCTGAGCTTTTCTTGAATTTTTCTTTGTGTTGATTTGTAGTTTCTAGTTCTCTTTCTAAGACTTCCTTTTGTCTCATCAGTTCATTTGAGTAATTCTGAGTATGCATCAGATCTGTCTTCAACATGTCATTTTCATAGCTAAGTCTTGTGTTCTCATTTGCTGCATCACTTAGTCTTTTGGTTAATTCTTCTTCATACTTTTTCCTATCCTCAATTTCTTTGCAAAATCTCATAGTCATATCTTGCATTTCATTTTTTGTTGTCATGATCTCTTGTTTCAACTTGCTTATCATATCATTAAGTGATTCCTTTTCATCATTCTCATTTTGCAATTTTTCACAAAGTTCTCTTCTCTTATTTCTTGCAACAGTAAAATTTTCTTGAAGTGCCTGAATGATGTCCTGAGCTGCCCTTAAATCATCTTCTAGTTTGATATTTTTCAATTTCTCTACATCATAATCTGTAAGAGCTCCTTCAAGTTGCTTCATTAGATTTTCCATCTTTACCGGTGTCAAGATCTTCCTCAAGTTGATAGGCTTCTGAAAATAGAGGACCAAGCTCTGATACCAATTGTTAGGTATACCACAGATAATGAGAGGGGGGGGTGAATCAGTATCTAACCGGTTAATGAAATTTCTTAACTTAAAACATGCAGAACATAATATAACAGTGTACCGGTATGCAAGAAATAATGCAATAAACAAAATCAAGAACATCCACATGAAAAGCACACCATAGCACAATATTTTAACGAGGAAACCCGGTGTGGGAAAAACCTTAGTGGGATTTGTGACCCACAATATTCACTCACTAGCCAATAAGAGAATATTACTTACAATAGGGGCTTGCACATGCAGGAAGGCCAATAGCCTAGAGCTCACTGCTTAATGAAAAGTCTCACTGACTTACAATGAGGATTATATAAATCCAATATCTTGTACTACTTTACAATAGCATCTTCAATGCCAGATTCAGTACCAGTTCCTACTCTGTTCTTTACATATACCCCTTAACCTATATTTCGCACAATAGGTCTGCCTAATATTTTTCTATATATCTTCTACATCACATCCCAAATGTCTACAATGATCTCTTTTATATATAAGAGTCATTTTACAATTTGCCAAGTCGGCTTACACATTTTTACAATAATAAACAAAATTAAATATAACAAAATCCTACCGGCCTCTATGCCGGTATACTTCCTTTCTTCTATGCCGGTGTCGGTGTCCTGAGTGCTAGTGTAGACTATGATCTGCTGATGCCGGTATAATGCTTTTGCCAATGCCATAAGATTGCAAGGTTGACATCAATGACAAAACCTTCAATCATATACAATGTCTCATTGGAGTGTGCATATGCCAACAATATTGATGTTGTTAGGGCATATGCTAGAAAAAAGTGGGCTCTTAAGGGACAGGTTGAAATTACTGCTATGCCGAAAGGATCTCTTTCCCTCACTTTTCCTATGAGGAAGACATGACTAAGATTCTTTGTGGTGGCCCTTAGGTGATAGGGAAAACTGCTTTGGCACTTCAGAAGTAGTCGTCATTGATGGATCTTAGTGAATCCTTCTTTGCTTAGGCGCTTGTGTGGGTAAGACTCATGGGTCTTCCCAAGGAATTCCAGGTTGAAGATGTCTTTAATGGACTGGCAAGCTCTTTTGGTGAATTCTTATCCATTGATCAAACAATAGCTGCTAAAAGAAGACTCACCTTTGCAAGAATCTATGTGGGTGTCTCAGAAGGAGCGGATATGCCTCTCTCAATAGAGATTAACTCTAGGCTTGGGAAATGGATCCAACAGGTGGAATATGAGAGTGTCCCTTTTGTATGCTTCCACTGCAAAAAGGAAGGGCATATTGCTAAGAAATGTCCATTGCAGGCTGAAAAGAAGAAAGCCAAAATAGATAGAAAGATGCAATGGAAGGCTAAAAATCCTACTAAGAAGGCGAAAGAAGAGATAGATAATGTTATTATTCCCGATACCTTTGAGAAAAAGGAAAATGAAAATAAGGAAGGTAAAAAGGAATTAGAGAAAGGATAAAGAAGGAGCCCAGATTAGAACAGATGAAGGAGAAAAGCCAAATCCCCAACTGTAAAGAACAAAAGGAAGAATAACTGAAGGAAGGGGAAATCCACTTGGTTCTGCAAGTGAATGACGATGAGGAGGATTTGAACTTAGTCATAAAGGACTCAAATAGTGAGGACTCTCTTCCTAGCTTTGAAGATGCCCAACAATGCAATATTCTTGGAGGGGTTTCTTCCTCTGAGTCCCAGAAGTCAATTGAGTATGTAAAGTCTACCTTCCTGACATTACTGACAACTTGTCTTCTCAACATAATTACTAAATGGGTGGATGAAGAAGGAAAAATTGCTGCTATGTATAAATTTGTTGTCTAGATCCTTCTAGGTGATGAAATCTAGCATAATGATGCGATGAAGAGAAAGTGGGGAGGGAAAAAGGGTTCTAAATTTATTACCCAAACTACTCCTATAAAAACCAAGGGAAGAGCCAAAGCTGATGTGGGCTCAATCCCATCAATGCCAGGAAGGAAATTAATGATTCAAATGAGGGAATTGGAAGCCAATAAGAATATTACAGATGGTACTCAACTAACCATCCCTGAGGTATTCTCTCTCGAATGAATATGAAGATTATTTCATGAAACATACACGGACTTAATGGTTTGTATAAACAAGAGGTTCTCAGGAACCTTGTTAGGGATCATAAACCTGATATTGTTTTGGTTCAAGAAACTAGAATGTCTAGAGATAAAGTAAAACAAATCAAAGTGTTTAAGAATTATGGGGCTCTCGGGGGTAGCTAGGATGGTGCCTTTGGTGGCATAGTTCTCATTTGGAACCTCCAACATGTATAGGGGAATCTCATTTGGTTAGATAATAATATGGTGTTTGTTAGATTTCACCATATTAAAGATGGTACAACTTGGGTTTTATCTAATATATATGCCCCAAATACTAGACAAGGGAGATGCAAATTCTAGAAAAAGATAGAATCTATCAGATCTCAATTCAATACTTAAGGATGGCATTGGAAGTTTGTGCTTGATTTTGTTTATCTTTAATTATAATCACATTATAATATTTAGGTTGGGAAGATTTAATCATGTTGATCATGTTGTCATTGTTGGTGTAGGTGTAATTGACTTTAGCACCTCCCTTTGATTTTGAGGAATCACCTTGTTCATAAGAAGATAAGGGATCTTTAAAAGCCTTGTGATCAGCTTTAGTCATGTGATTTCCAACAACGAGTTTGCCAGCATTGATGAGATCTTGAATTTCATGTCTAGGCTTCATGAAGTTGTTTGTGTTATGACCCTTGTTTTGATGGTATTCACAGTATTCATTTTCTCTCCACCATTTGGGTTTAATTTCTGGATCATATGGTCTAGAATTGTCTGGCAATCTTATCAGATCATTTGCCAATAAACTTTTAAAAGGTGATTCATATGATTTGTCTAGAGGAGTAAAAGAACATTTAGGCTTTGAAAGCCAAAGTTTCTCTTTAAGACATTCTTTTGATTCTTTTGGAGAATTTTCCACTGCAGTTTCAACCACTTTGAGTGCTTGTGTGCTGCTAGCGAGCTTAAATATTGTGGATTTTGATTTTACTTGAACAATGTCTACCACTCCATCATTAACAATATTTCTATTGCTATATTTTCCATATTTCCAGTATTTGTTCTTTTCTTTAGAAATAGAACCTTAGAATATTTCTTCCCAAAGTGATTTATCTCCTTTCTTTATGAGCGTGCATCTTCCATTCTGATGCCACTATCTACCATTTTGTTAAATGAAGGGTACACTTACATTTGGATACTATATTTGAATTCAAGGATTAGGTTATTGAGAAAGATATCCATCTTTTCAGAGTCTGGAATAGATCATGAATATCTAGAGAACATCTTTCTCCAATGTTGAAGAAAAGTAAGAAAACGTTCTCCCATTTTCTGTTTAGTGTTGCAAAGCTCAATCATAGTGACTGGATGATGAATATTATAGGAGTCCTATTGTAGAAATGGTTGGATTAACTTCTCAAAAAAAATTATTCCCATAGGTAGGCTTGAAAACCATTCCATAGCTTGCCCTCCTAAACTTCTCGGGAAAAGGCGCATGAGGTATGTTTATTCATGCATGAATTCCATACATAAAGTACAAAATTCTCTCACATGGTCTTGACGATCTACATTCCCATCATATTTTTCAAACTTAGGTATCTCCACTTTTGAGGGAAATGGAGGCATGTAAAGGTTTTTGTCAAATGGAAACGGGCATATTATGTCCAGAGAATATTTCTTTAATGATTTATCTTTGTTTTTCAGTTCCATGATTTCAGTCTGTAACACTTGCAATCATTTGTTTACTAGGCCTAAAGGTGTCTCTTCCTCTTTAGTGATGAGGGTTTTGATGTTATAATTGATAGGAAGTTTGGCTCCTTGCTTTGATAGCTCTAGAAAATAGTCTTCTTTTTCTCTAGCCATGATCACTTTCATCATCTTTCGAAAATACTTATCGTTGAGACATTTATTTATACTAGTTTTCAAAGGTTCAGAAGCTACAGATTCGTCTAATGAGGAACCACTATTAGTGGCATAATTGTTGAGGTTTTTATAAGTATCTTGTTTAGTAGGTTGTCTTTATTGGCTCACTCCAGACATGGTGGGAGATAGGAGCTGATAAAAAATTGGTATTTTAAAAACTCGTATTTGTGACGATGAATATTTATTTGAAATGAGTTCTTCTATAAAGAATAGACTGATTTGTGATGAAAAGGATACCTCTTTACCTTTGTCAGTTTTGTTGTGACAACTTCTGGTTTGAACAAGCATTTATAACTGACGGGACCGAGAGCTAGATGTGATGCAGTAGTCAAGATCAAATTGAAGATAATTGTTAGTTTAATGTAGTGATTAAGGCAAGTAATTGAGATCTGGTATGGTTTTAGGAATGATCTATCCTGTATAAGACATTATCTAAGTTAACTTAGGTTTGATGAATAGTTGATTTAGCTAGCTGAGAGATGTTCAACAAAAATCATGCAACTCAACAACAGGGGTACACTATCAATACTGTTTATGCTCAGAAATACGATGTCCAGTTTTATGCTCGCTGTAGATTGATCTGGGAAGGTTTGACTATTTTGACTCACAAGAATAGGAATTCGTACGACGAAGTTTGCAGGTCTAGACAATAGTTTAACAATTATTAGAGGATAAAGACATTATTTCGTATGAGTTGTTGCCTGATTTCATATGACAGTTGGGCAGACTCCAGATGATAATATGCTGAGTGTCATGTATTTTCGCATGATAGACTGTAAGAGACCAGATGATAGTTTATCAGACTTGTACGACATAGTTTGTAAAGCCATATGACAAAATATTAGGATCAATGAAAGCTTGTATGACAAGATTATCTAGTAGGATGACAATTAAATAGACTCATGTGACAGAGAATTGGGTAGAAACAAAATTCCGACAGACAAAGTTTTCACAACTGAAAAAAGCTATTTTTTGATAAGTACTAATTTTTTTGATGATTGACGAAGACCAGTTTTTGACACAGACAAAGTTTTGATCACTGAGTTGTTGATTTGTTTGATTAATTTTCTCTAGTTTCAGTATGTTAGTTTTTAGTTTCAATTTCAGGGATGAAAACATAGGAAACATGCAAGATATATATAATGGCTTCAATCACAGCAGGCTAACCCTACGAAAGTTGGCTTAGAGAAGAAAACCTTTGCTTATTGACTTAGGTACACACCCAATAGCTAATCAGAGTATAGTCGTTCAGTCTCACAAAATGAATTATCAACACCGTATTAGTTGACTCGAAGAGCTAATGGGGGCATGATATGAAAAGTGTCTCGGGAGAGTTATTATCTCTCTTGCACAAAGATTATCCCCCCTTTTGGAGGTGAATCAGGTAGCTTCTATCTTATAGTTCTTAGTCATTAATTTCATTCAAAATTACCCCTTCAAGTCACATAAGCATGATTGAGGCCTATAGCCCGACTAGGTACTGAAACAAGCTATAGTCACGTAAACATGTTTGAGACTGTGAGGCCCTAGAAAATGCTTGATATAAGAGAGTTCAAAGAGAAAACCAAATAATCCCATCCTCTGAGAATTTAATAACCAGAGGCATATTTATTATAGTGAGTTGGAATGCTCAGGTCCAACTATACTCACTTGGGTCGTTCTCACAAGGTGATTACTTTTTCCCACTATGAGAGGCCCGCTAAAGGTAACACAAATCTCAAAACTTAGAAAAAAGAGTCGAGGGTCTAGATTTATGATTGTTTGTAAAACACAAGAGCATACTCTCCTACCTCTCAGATTTTTTTGAAAATAAAAGACATATTTGTTCTTTAACCAAATAGCAATTTAAGTGTCTAAAAAAAATGAACTTTAAAGAAAACACGAAGTTTGCTCGATTTTCTTCTTAGGCAACCTGCAAAAACAACACATTAGTAGTCATAATGTTTTTGATTCTTTGACAAGCGTATGTTTGATTGATAAATTATTTGACAAGCATTTTGCAAGAAATTGGTTAGGCTATGAAAATCTATGACAGACAGAAGACAATTCAGGGTTAGCATCAGTATCATCAAAATTTAATTCAAGAAAAACCTTGAAAAGTAATTTGTTTTTCAAAAAATCCTAATATAACTCCTCCAACCTATAAGAAATTGTTAGAAACCTGCAAGAAGAAAAAGTTAGTGAAATACCAAATCTCTTGGTGGGCTTACATAAGCCTAATTTAAAATCTTGGTTACAAATTTTTCACTCCTAATGCTGAAATGCCTTGAAATTTGACTAAGTCAGAAATTTGGAAGATCCTCCAAAAACTAGATTTTGCATTATAACTCCTGGAGGTTCAAAACCCCTCTCAAACATCCTAACAATATATATGGAATATAACAAAGTATATTTCATATCTATTGACCTTCCACAAGCCTAATTTCAAGCAAACTCCTAAAAAAAAATCTTAGTTTTTCATATGACAAAATCAGAAACTCGTACGAATATTCTCACTTGACTATACAAGAATTCTCACCAAACCAAATGAGTAAACACATAAGAAAATGATAAATCAATTACTCTTACGACTATTCCCACAGAGTCGAAAGATAAAACACAAAATCAGATATCCAGAGCAGAAACTCGTATGAGTTTTCTCTCTGAAACGCACGAGAAAAGTCAGGTCTTGAAAGAATGTCGTACGATGAAGGATATATACTCGTATGATTTTTCGCAAAGGTTGTACAGATGAGACCTGAAAGATAAAGAAGTGGTTTTGAGACTGAAGGATTGAATTTTGAGCCGCACGGTGGGTGCCAAAAATGTGTGTGTGAAAAGTGGACCTGTATCTATATTTGTATCTAAATACAAATATAAACAATAATAAACAATAAACCATTACAAAGCAACCTATTACCTTCTAGTAGATGCAAGTTTAGTCTTGCTCTCAGATTTCCTATGCAATACCAGTGACTAGACAACACCTAAATGAAGGATTTTTAATCTATATGAGCATGAATATGAGCTAAATGAATGCAAGATTTGAGCTAGATATGGAAGATTTAAATTAACATGATTTAAGAAATATATGAATATTTAAGCTAGATGATTTAATTAATATAAAATAACTAATATGCAATATCTCAATGCAAAGTCTCAATGAACCTAGAGAAAAAACAACATAATAACAAAATATTCTCTAGGATACTTGAATGAGAGATGAGAGCGTGAATTTATAGAAAATTCAGAAAGAAACCAATGACTGAGATCGAATGATGATGAGCAGTCAGGATTTTCCAAGAGGAAGCACAATCCAAGCGAATTGACGTGATTGACTGGTTTTCTCAGTTTTAAACGAAATTGAACTAAAATTAAGATAAAATTAGAAAAAACTGATTTATTCTCTATTTCATTAAATTTTAATATTTAAATGTTTTAATTCCTTTCTTTGAGATTATTTATCAAATTTTAATTTATTTTTCAAGATTATCTCCAATTGATTTCTTTTCTCAATTTTTAATTCATTTTTTTGTCAATTAATTCCTTTTTTGATGATTTAATGGCAAATTGATTTAATTAATTAAATATGCTAGGATATTCAATAAGTCAATAGGATAATTGTTTAAAAATGATTTACTTGGAATGATCAATTAATTAAATAGATATTTAATTAATATTGGTTTATTAATTTGCCATGTGACATTGGTGATTTTAGAAATTAATTGTGTGCTCAAGATTAATTTTAATTTCCTTTGGACAAGACCTTGGTGATGTTGTCGAGATTTAGGGGCTCATGGTTTAGATGACCATTTTTAGGGTATTACATTTGCCTCTCTTTGAATTAATGTGTGAGAAGTGCGTTGGTTCAAAGAAAATTTTATGTCTAGGAGATACCTATTCTGAACTTGATTGCTCACAAACTACATGAAGAGCGAGGTATTCAGTTTGTTTTTTAAGTGATGAAACTGAACAGAGTTGAATGAAGAGAAATCGATCCCGAACTTGATTGAACTAGGACCCACGAAGAGAAAAGATACAGAACTTGAACTTGATTAATTAAGAAGTGGATCTTATTGATCTAGAACTTGATTGAACTAGACATAGTGAGCAGAGAGAAAAACTGATCTTGATCTTGATGGATCAAGATATGATGAGTGAAGATAAACTATCCAGCTTGATTCAATGTGATGAAACTAAACACCTTCTTAGATTGAGTGTGTGATCAAATAAATTTCTTATACCTTTGGTTGAGTTTAAATGAATAATCAACTTGATGAAAAGTGATGAAACTGATTATCGTTAAGAGACTAATTCAGACACAGGCAATATTAGCTTGATATGAAGCGATCAAACTGATATGCCCCTAGAGATTGATTTAATGAAGTTTAGCTACTTGACTTGTAAAGAATATTTTTGAAAGAGATTATCAACTTTGAGGATGATAATCACTGATGATGATGTCATGAGTATGCCCCCTCAGGAGCGAAATCGAAAGATAACGAGGGTTGCGTGGTGACTTTAGGCAAAAATAAAATAAAAATTTATAGCAATGATAAGTTATTTGAGTACAAAGGTTAATGTTGATGATTAAAATTAGAGTTGATTTGAGAAATAAATTGAGATTTAATGCTGATTAACTAGAAATTGAGTGCAAATTGAAGAAGAGAATGAGTAGTTGATGAAAGTGCTAAGTGGTCTTAGTTGTGCAAAATTGACTAGGACGATGATCTCAAATTTTGATTTTGATCCCGAAAATGGAATCAGGAGAGTCGATTTAGCTTAGGGTGCAAGTTTGATGTCCATCGGAGCAAGTTGAAAAACTAGGGTTTTGGCTATATAAGGGGGATGTGTCATTTTCAAGTCATTTTCATCTCTCCAAGTTTGAAATTTTAAAAGCTCTCTGCAAAGAAGAATGGCCATTCCAATCCTGGAGCATCATTTTAAGTGCCAGAGATGATATAATCGACCACAAAACTATGACCCGATGGTGAGTGATCAATCTTAAGCCTTTTGGATTTCTTAAATTTTGAGTTTTGATTAATTTTTTTGCATTTTTGAGTCATTTGAACTCGTGTGCCACAGTTTTTCATACGGTGAGACATTGTTTCTAGTATGATAAACTATCTCTTGCCTATTTTATCGTATGGGCATGTAGGGTTTGTTGTGTGAAGTGGGCCCACGTCTCGTACGAACTTGTTCTTGAGTTCCCCTTTTGTCGTGTGATGTTTAATGTTGTTTCGTATGGGAATGTTTTGTTGTGCGATGTCTAATCCTGATTCGTACAAAATTATGCCCTTCTGTGACAACTCATATGAGAAACAACAAGCATGTTTGAAGGTCACAATGTCAAATTTTGAATTTGCATATTTGGATTCGAAAGCATGTTTGGCATCTTTTTAGCATAATTTGGATCACGTGCTGATAGTGTGCATGTTTGATTTTGCAGATTCTGTTACCAAATGTTTTGTTTCACTGTGTTTATCCAGCTAAAATGGGATTAGTTTGGAATTTGTCAAGAATAGACAAGACTCATGTTCAGGCATGTGGCTTTCAATACCTTTTACAGATGTTAGATATTTGTGTTAATCACAGGATGTTGACCACATTAGTTGAGCGATTCCATTCAGAGCATAATATGTTCCATTTGCCCATAGGACAGATGAATATCACACCTGAGAATGTCTACTGTATTCTCAGGATTCCATTTGCTAGTGATAAGGTAGATTATGATTCTACTCACCAGCCTAGGATTTTAGCTTTGATATGTATATTTCATGCTGAGACCATCCTTGAGCGGGCCATTACATGGGATGTTATGATGGCTAGATATAGCGGGCAATTTGCATTAGCATGTGTGTTAGTAGGTATGATAGGTTATTTTGTCATGCCCGATAAGGGACAACAGAGCTTTCTATGTGGCTGGGCTAGGATGATTGAGAGATTACTAACTCATCCTAAAAGATTAGAGTGGGGTTCTTGTTTATTAGCTCACATGTATCATGAGATGCATGAGGTTACATATAGGGATGGGAAGAGCATGGAAGCAATAGTCCTAGTTTTGCAGATTTGGGCCTAGGAGCACATCCTAATGTGTCAGCTAGTAGTAGATGATGCTGGAGAGCCTCACCAACCTATAGTTTATTAGTATTTAGGTTATGTCACTCAGCCCCATCTAGGCAAGACATAGTATTGGAGTAGATAGCTTGATGATCTGATCATGGTAGTATGGAGACCGTTCAGGGGCTTGGAGCTATGGGATGACTAGAGAGCACAGAGGAAGGACATGTTTATGACACATCCTCTTATTGGCAGGTCAATGTCCATTATTGAGCAGTTCACCATTTCTAGGGTTATGAGGCAATATGGAAAACCACAGGGTATGTCATAGGAGTTTACAACCTATGCCTAACATGGGGATGAGGAGAGATGAGGATCGACTCTAAGGTTATCCTTCATGTTGAGCATGAAGGAGTTAATCTATTTACAATGACTGAGATGGGATTACTTGGAGGATGTCGCAGATGTAGGGGTATTGCCCCAGTATAGGGATTGGTTCTAGAGGCATCCATTTCTGAGATTCACAAATCCCATAGAGCACATGCCTATTATAAAGGAGGTTGAGGATGAAGCACCAACCTAGGCACAGGTACTGGGTAAGGTATAGGGGTGAAGACTGGAGCAGGTTCAGAGAGAAGATACACAAATGTGAGCAGGAGCTGATCCTAGAGCTAGCAATAGTAGGATACCAACCAGATGGAGACAATGGTAGAGAGGGGAGGGTGGATCTCTAGGGGCTACTGGGGTTGAGATTGGAAGTGCCAGGGTGATAGAGGGTGGAGGGGAAGAGGAGAGAGTAGCTTCTTAGAAGGTGAGGTAGTGAAGGGATGAGCAGGGAGGCAGAGAGGGAGGTAGAGAGCATGGGGGGAGAGAGAAGTAGGCAGCGGATGCAACACGGTCTCTTAGGGCTAGATTGGAAGATTTGCAGTCATAGTTGATAGTGGCACAAACATAGCTTGTAGAGTGAGACCAACAACTTACTGAGGTCAGAGTTGAGTATGATTGTCATGTCACCGAGGTGAGAGAAGAGCGAGATGCTCTTTAGTGGGAGGTTTTGCATCAGACTAGTTGAGCAGCTTATTACATTGTAGCCTATAGCGTAGCGGTTCTAGTAGCACAATAGGTTGTTCCATATTCTCGATATATGGATCAATCTAAGGGAGCTAGGGAACCTACACAAGATGTCGGGTAGTAGACAACACCTCCTCTACCTGGCGATGAGGGAGAGGTATATAGCTATCTTATTAGTGTTAGGTCCCAAGGTAAGTTCACCAAGATGGTGAACAGAAAATTGGCCACATGCCAAAAAAAAACAAAATTTTTCATAACCCGTATGGGTTCTAAAATTTCAAAAATGTGATAGGCTTGGTGATACCAAGCCTAGATAAAAAACAATTAAAAAAACCTAAAGTTCCTCAAAACCCGTACGGGTTTTGAGGAACATTTTTTTTAAATAAAAAAATTTAAAGTTTCTCAAAACCCGTACGGGTTTTGAGAAACATATTTATTTTGTTTAGGCCACGGGTTTTGGCCATTTTCAATGCCAAAACCCATGGAATAGTAGCAAGGAGAAGCAAAAAAAAACATCGAACCCGCATGGGTTTGCAACAATTTTTTATTTTCCTGTCATCAAAAGCAATTTTCAACAATGGCACCCCGTCGAACAGGTAAGATTTGATCTGTTTAATTATTTTTCTTTGCATTTTAATTAAATTAGGGTTTTTTAATTGATTTAAGTTTTGTTTTTATTAATTTGATGTCAAATTCTTCAAGCAATCCCCCAAAATGAAATAGACAACAAAGACCTCCTCCTGCACAAGCAACACAAGAAAACCCTATTAACATTACATAAGAGAAACAAGAAAACCCTCAAAATCTTGAAAATCCTACTCCTCAACAACCACCACCACCCCGAAACCCTCCACGTCCTCCATTAGATCATGTAGATGCCACACAAGAGGATCTCATCAATCAGCTTACACTAAATAGTGCCCAAATTTCTATATTGGTGAAGAGTTTGAGGACCTCTAAGCTTGAGCACCACTCAACCCTTGCCAGAACACTAGAAACAATGCTAATAATGGAAATGAGGTATCTAGGGAGGTTACAAAATGTGGTTCATGGAGGGATAGATGTTGAGCATTTTATACGGATGGGTTGTCATATGATCAAGTGAAGAAAAAGGGCATAGTTAAAGCTGACATATGTGCTCTTTTCACCGATCCTGTTACCAGTAACAACCTAGAACTAAATACGACCCTGTTTCCTATACATTGGTGTGTTCATGCTAGGTTGAAAGATGCTTTTTGGGATAGGTGGTATATGGTCTTTGACCAACCACCTTGTAATAATTGGGAGGTGCCTCTATATTTTTTGAGAAAGTTGTATTGTGAGTTTATCCTCAGCGAGAAGCCGAATTACTTTGACATCCGATAATTTTAGGGTAGAGGGAGAGGCTCTGTGTAGGATAGACCTAGGGCCCATAGGGTGGTAGATCCACAACATAAGAGGCGTACAGCTCCTAAACCATGGTTCATATCACTGTCCCTATATCCTTGAAGGAGTCTATGGAATTACAAACTCTTCAGGTAGCTGCATCATTGACTAATGTCATTGTTCAGCATGGGACACAGTTGATCAGAGTAGAGGATGTACTAGCACTTACAACACCTCCTTCATCAGGGACACCTCCTTTATCAGCAGCACCTCCTTTATCGGCAGCACCTCCTTCATCAGCAACACCTCATGCATCATTTGGCACGAGCCAGCCCATTCAACATATGTGCCCCACCTGCCAGGGTGTATGTTCTGGTGTAGACACTGACGCAGACAAGGATGGTGGGACATCTCATTCATGTACATGTTGTGGGAGTAGATGCCATGCTTCCACTAGAGAGGATGTGGCCCTCAGCGATGAATTGCTCAATATGTTGTACCCTCTCTATCAGACACAGGTGTGTTTAATTCTATTTATAACATGTTATCATTTAAGTGACTAAATCTTATAAAAAGAAATGAATTTTTATTTTTAGAACAATTTAAAGTGAGATATAAATAAAATGCATTGCAGGGTGCAACAGGTGGTGGGAGTACACTACATACTATTCAATCGACTCCATGGTCACTAGTAGTTTCGCCACTAGAGGTAAAGATTTGTAAATTTGTTAAAAATATAATAATACATTGGATTCAAAATATATTTTGTTAATTATATGTATCATTACTTGATATTTTGTAGGGCTTATCAATGGCTGAGATGTCCCAACTTGATGATATCATTCTTTTAGCCATTGACTTTGGCCAAGATAGCTATGCGGTACCATTTAGATTTATATATTTTTTACTTAAGTGATATATTAAATACATGCTCTTTTCGCTTATGTTAATTTTTTTCCATTAGTTTACCCCACCTGCCTCGAGGACATCTCGTGTGAGAAAGCCATCCTCTAGCACTCCGAGGCAGAAAAATATATCCTCTCAAACACCCAAACGACAGAAGGTAATTCACTATAATTTAAATTCAATTGTTGAAATGTATTATGATTAAACATGTATATGTAGATATTGATAAATGCACTTAATTTATTTGTTCCATATACAGAAACATATGGGGTTTATAGAATTAATAAATGCACCTGATGTCGATGAGGTTCAGTAGAGGGAAGAGGTGATATCTTCATATTCACTTTGGATTGCATTCTTGCTTGTTCAAAATAACTAAATCCTTTTATGTCTATATCATATGTTATCATTTTTCATACAAGAAATGGTAATAGCTGCATTAGATTTGACAAGGCCTCCTAAGGTTATAGGAGAACTATACGAGGTTTCGGTGTGCATTTTTTCTACATATGTTAAAAATATTTGTTTTATCTAGTTTGTCAACAACTTTGGGTTATTAACTTGTATGATTGTCTTTAAACTATTACAGGCCCCTTGCAAACTTCCTACTGTTATTCTACCATTCCATTTCAATAGAAGTCCTACACATATATTATGGGATCCAACATAACCAAGGCAAAAGGTATGTCTATCTTAGATCAACTCCTTTTCACTAAGTGCACAACAGAGTTGAAATCATCTAGTTAACTCCTTTTGGATCACTTACCATGGATATAGGAAATGGTCGTAACTGATTCATCTGTGACTTTGCCTTCTACGACCACAACACATCCATCTGAGGCTTCGGTATGCTTTAGGTTTTTAGTCTATTCATTTTTAGTTATTATGTGTTATTTGACATATATGTCATTAACATGTATTAATGTTGTTTTACCAGTTATAGCCTCTTGAAGGACATCCCTTGAATCCTCAGCCTCACTGAATTGTAGAAGACAAAGATGAGGTAATCAACATTTCAACTTCAAACAATTTAGAGTTCAGTATTTAGTTATTTTGATGTTATATTGAGAAAATATATCTGATTAGACATTTGAATTGTCCTTTTGCAGCCACGTACTACTTCGAAGAGGCTTGATTTTGATGATCTGCCACAGTCATAGATACAGATAGAGACATATAGTTATAGTTGTGGTCATTGAAGGGCCAATTTTTTATATATTCGACATTTGTATATGTATATATCAAATTTGATAGACATGGCACATGCCACATTTTTGTAACTATTATTGATTTGGCATCTATGCCATTTTTTGATATATGTACATGATTATTGTTCATTTTGATATATATGAAACTTGATATTTGATCCAATTTGTTCATTGATATATATGAAACATGATATTCCTGAAACTTAGTTATTTGCTATTGAAATGTGATCAAATTTATTAGTTGTGTATATGTCTTGAAATGTGATCCAATTTGTTCATTACTTGTAACTCATATGGCATATACTTTTAAACTATCTATTGCTCATATTGTGTATACCCAAGTACTAATACTGGTAATGTTGATATTCTGTATTTTGATTGAGTGAATTTGCTTTGAGCCCTTCGTGCATAAAGAGACTGGAGTGAAGTTATTATTTAATAAAATCGTGCTTATGGAGTGAAGTTAATCATTTCAAGAACCAATTAAGACATTTCATGCTTAAGTTCATTATTTCATGCTTATGGAGTGAAGTTCATCATTTCATCACCTATAAAAGAAGAGTTGAACGAATTGTCAGTGCGAGCACATCTAGGTGGCACTTATGGATGATCCATTTGAACCTATGGGGTCATGTTGTCACTTCCTACAAAATCCTATCTTGGATTCGGGCAACTCAATTCCATTTTCTTATGGTGAGATTTTTTCTGTTGCATCAAAAACCGTCAAAAGCTGTCAGTGAGAGGAGGTAAAATAGTGCATCTTTCATTCTTCTTGTTGTGGGAATGAATAGTTAGTGTAAGCACATCTGGGTGGTTGGATTTACACTAGGTGTGCCCTTGTCTCACTCCCCAAGGTGTCCAATCGTTACGATCCAGCTCGTAGCGACGTTTTCCCTTGAGCGCTCAAAGCAAAAAAAAGGTCAAACTTTAACGTAGCCTAACTTGGAGACCGTGAAACTTATGGACAATCCATTTGAACCTATGGGGTCATGTTATTTCTTCCTACAAAATCCTATCTCGGTTTCAGGCAACTCGATTCCATTTTCTTGTGGTGAGATTTTTTCTATTGCATCAAAAACCGTCAAAAGCTATCAGTGGGAGGCGGCAAAATAGTGCATCTTTCATTCTATTTGTCATGGGAGCAAACCGTCAGTGTGAGTACATCTGGGTGGTCAGGTTTATGCTAGGTGTACCCTTGTCTCACTCCCCAAGGCATCCCATCATTATGAGCCACCTCATAGCGACGTTTTCCCTTGAGCGCTCAAAGCGGAAAAAAATGGTCAAACTTTGACGTAGCGTAACTCGAAGACTGTGGCACTGATGGATGATCTATTTGAACCTATGGGGTTATGTTATCGCTTCCTATAAAATTCTATCTCGGTTCTGGGTAACTCAATTCCATTTTCTTATGGTGAGATTTTTTCTGTTGCATCAAAAACAGTCAAAAGCTGTCAGTGAGAGGTGGCAAAATAGTGCATCTTTTGTTCTGCTTGTTGTGGGAACAAACCATCAGCGCGAGTGCATCTAGGTGGCTAGGATTATGCTAGGTGTGCCCTTGTCTCTCTCCCCAAGGTGTTTGATCATTACGAGCCACCTCATAGCGACATTTTCCCTTGAGTGCTCAAAGCGGAAAAAATGGTAAAACTTTGACATAGCGCAACTCGGAGACCATGGCACTTATGGACAAACCGTTTGAACCTATGGGGTCATGTTATTTCTGCCTACAAAATACTATCTTGGTTTCAAACAACTCCATTTCATTTTCTTGTTGTGATATTTTTTCTGTCACATCAAAAACCGTTAGTGAGAGGTGGCAAAATAGTGCATCTTTCGTTATGCTTGTCGTGGGAATGAACCGTCAGTGTGAGCACATCCAGGTGGCTGAGTTTACACTAGGTGTGTCCTTGTCTCACTCCCCAAGGCATCCGATTGTTACAAGCCACCTCGTAGCGACGTTTTCCCTTGAGCGCTCAAAGTGGAAAAAATGGTCAAACTTTGACATAGCATAACTCGGAGACCGTGGCACTTATGGACAATCCGTTTGAACCTATGGGGTTGTGTTATCACTGACTACAAAATCCTATCTCAGTTTTGGGCAACTCCATTTCATTTTCTTGTGGTGAGATTTTTTGTGTTGCATCAAAAACCATCAGTGAGAGGTGGCAAAATAGTGCATCTTTCATTCTGTTTGTCGTGGGAACAAACCGTCAGCACGAGCACATCTGAGTGGCTGGGTTTATGCTAGGTGTTCCCTTTTATTACTCCCCAAGGAATCTAATCATTACGAGCCACCTCGTAGCGATGTTTTCCCTTGAGTGCTCAAAGCGAAAAAAATGGTCAAACTTTGACGTAGTGTAACTTGGAGACCGTGGCACTTATGGATGATCCATTTGAACCTATGGGGTTGTGTTGTTACTGGCTACCAAAATCCTATCTCAATTTTGGGCAACTCAATTGTATTTTCTTATGGTGAGATATTTTCTGTTGCATCAAAAACCATCAAAAGCTGTTAGTGAGAGGTGGCACATTAGCGCATCTTTCATTCTGCTTGTCGTGGGAACGAACCATCAGCGTGAGCATGTCCGGGTGGCTGCGTTTACACTAGGTGTGCCCTTGTCTCACTCCCCAAGATGTCTGATCATTATGAGCCACCTCGTAGCGACATTTTCCCTTGAGCGCTCAAAGCAGAAAAAAGGGTCAAACTTTGACATAGCGTAACTCGGAGACCGTGGCACTTATGGACGATCCGTTTGAACCTATGGGGTCATGTTGTTGCTTCTTACCAAAATCCTATCTTGGATTTAGACTATTTGTACTAGCCTTTCAAATCAGGTAATTCAATAATAAATCAAAACTTTCCCAAAACACTTGGAAAAAAAATTTGCATATTCATATTGAAAATTTCCAAATCAGCCCCCTGGACACTTTCATATATAAAATTTGTCATCTTATATAAACTATCAAGCTCATTAATATTTATATTTACAAAATTTTGCATCTAAATATGCAAATGACATCTCGTTGTTGTTTTTTTAATACAAAACTTAGCATCTAGATATGCACATTACAACTCATTGTTGTTTTTTTATACAAAATTTAGCATCTAGCTATGCGCATTACAACTCATTGATATTTTTATATACAAAATTTGGCATCTACATATGCACATTATAGCTCATATTCATATTATATCTCATATGCATGTAGAGCACATCCAAAAAAGTGAAGTTACAATGTTTCGCAAAAGATATATACAAAATTGTCAAAATTATTCTACCATATTGTAGAATTATTCTTCTAGATGACCCAAAATCAATCAAGTGAACCTTTTGGATCACCTCTAACCCTTAGTGTCTCAAGTATTGCCTCATGGTCGGATTCATGAACTTTCCAAAAATCCTTGTTAAGAGGTCTACCATGATATTTAATCAAATGAATATTTGTTGCAACAAGAAGGTTTGAGTAATGAAGAATATGTCTATGTGTCTCAAAGTCCTCAAACAACCAGGCATTAGAATTTTTGATAGGGTACCTGCATTTTATAGAAGAATAATGCCAAAATCAATACAATGATTGCTAAATAAATGAGTTTAAGAGGTCTCAATACAACTCAACACAACAACGTGGTACCTTCTAAGCCATGTCCCTATCACAACAATAGATCCTATTGGGTACTCAATACCCTCTCCATCAACCACTATAGAATTCAATTTCTTTTTGGCCTCAATACAACGACACAAAAAGTAATCTATTCCTTCTTCGTTGTTCTCATCTGCAATAACTATATATACATGACCTACATTTAATAGAAGGATATAAGTTAATACCAAAATCAGCATAAGTTAATACTAATAAATTAAGCTTAAAATTGTATCATATTGCAACCTAAGTTACCTGGTTCAATTATGTCTAATACATGGCCAAATTCCACTAATGCTTCAATCTGGTTCAGTTGTAGTGCTCTAGGAAGTTGATATGTATCTAGGGTTTGCAAAGGTCTACAAGACCATTGGTCAACCCACTCTTTTGATTCACATTCATCCCACAAAAAATGCATACACGAAGAGCAAAAGCATGCAATATGTCTAGTATAAATAACTAGTGATGTTGCATTTGAACTTCTAAATGAATGCATGTCACTTGATCCAGTAAGTGTACAACAATGTAGATAGTTTTCAATGTTAGATTCACTTATTAACCAAAAATATCTAGAAACCATAGACTTATTTGCATTACCTGGTCCCATCGTAGAGCTACACCATTGCACAATTGTTTTTGCATCTATTAACATTGCACCACCTTCATACTTCAATTTCTCTCTGGTAAGAGCTCTTTTCACACATGCTCCTGCACCATCATGCTCTCCCTTTCCATGCCCTACCTCAATGAAATTTCAAAAATGTTGCACACCACTTGTCACATGCATCCTAGTCAACCAGTAGAACATCCTTGCATTCTTGAATTATGCGGTGCAATTATCCGACCATATTAAGTGTTGGTTGTAACTTATATCTCTTTCCCTTAAACTATCATAGAAGACTGTAAAGCATCCTTGCACAAACTCTGAGGAATGTGTACGATCATCACTGATATAGAAGTGATATTCTCTTATAACCTTTATGTCCTCCTCAGTGCTATCATGTGCACGCACGAATGCTATGTGTACAAAAATTGTAACTTGTGTAGAGTGGTAATACATAGATTGTACTTCATTTTGTGGCTTTAGTGTATAATTCTCAGCAAAATCAACGATGAAGACAATAGTGCTGAGGGGGAAAGTGTCCTTACACAACTTGAATTGCTCATCTAACCATCTAGCTCTATGTGTGTGACCTATGTACTCATATACTAGTCTCTCTTGAAACATCCTCATAAAATTAGCTACACATATATCCCTCTTCACTAACTCACACCTCTTTAATTCTTTTCCATCTTTAACACCATATGTTACTGACTTATATTTTCCAATAGAAGCTAGTTCCTTACCAATTTCATGTGTGCTATCCAGATATAGGCATCTATGCAACTGCTGCAAACCACCACATGTAGGACAAAAACCTCTCAAACACATCATCTTATAATAAATGCACTCGTCATCTCGTCTACATAGTACACTTGAAATAAATTCTCTCGGTGACTTAGGAGGTGCCTGTAGACCACATTCCTGCAAAACATCATTAGTGTGCAAAGTACAACATATATAGCGATGAAAATCATAATGCATGGAAAATTCAACATGGACCCTACAACAACATGTAGTACGTGCATGATTAATCTTAACATAAAATGGTTTTGTCATCTCAAAAAATCTTTGACTAATTTTAATCTGAGGAAAGCTTTGAAGAAACCTTTCATAAAATTGTGTTTGAGTTGTATCTAAATAGTGTTTTGGATGTGGCTCACGATTATTAATTCCAATTTGCCTTCTAACAACATCTCTTTGGTTGGGTGAAACTCTTGTGTTGTCATGCCAAAATCTCTCAATTAACATTCTTAGTGCATCAACAACAACCTTGTCCTTACATGGGAGTCTACCAGAGAATGCCCAAAGAGAATTATTGTTAGGATCCTCAATTTTCCCTCGCCTCTCTAAGGAATAGTGTAATGTGGTTCTACTTATCCTTAATAACCTGCTTGTTTTGCTTATTAAATGAGATTTTTTCATTTCCTTTCCCATTATGGTTGATGTGAGGACACGACGAGTAACATTAGCATCTTTAGTGCATGATTTTGAACCAGTGGCTTGGTATGCATCAAAAAGATTTCTCACAATGGTTCTTTCACAATTATTTTCGAATGTTCTTAACCCCAAAATTTTCATTGTCTCTCTAAATTTCAGATTTTTGATCATTTCAACAACTAATTGGCATCTTCCATTTTGATTTAAGTTTTCAAAATAGTTATTCCAAATTCTTCTAACTGTTCTTCTACAAGTTCTTTCATAAATTTTATCATGCATTGGCTTCACAATATTTTCATCAATATCTATTAGGAACTTTGGCTTTCTACGAATTATTCTAAGAGGTGTTAAGATTGGTGCATGCTCTTCATTTTCATTAGGTGCATTATGTGCATTGATCACATCAAATTCAAATGGTATATCTTCTTCAATTTCATTAACATGTGCATTCACCGAATCATTATCAAATGGTGTATGTTCATTGCATTCATTAGGTGCATTCATCATATGTATTTGAATTGGTGTATGTTGATCATTTTGATTTTGTGCATTAATCATATCAATTTCAATTGTTGAATGTTCATCACTTTCATTAGGTGCATTAGATGATGTACCTTCACGTAATCTCTTCATATGCTCCCTTTGTCTTTCCTTTGCTGCCTCTCTTTGTTCATTTGTACCTCTCTTATTCTTTCCCATTGTCCTACACATAGCATCAAGATGACAATCCACAATCAAATAGCCAAAAACAAGAAATGATCATCATTTTGTTATAATCTAAAGTAACAATAATAAAATAAATTCAAAAAAAACCAAAATACAAGACAAATAAATCATAATCAAAGCAAAAAAACAACAAATGATCATGATTTTGTTATTATCTAAAGTAACAATTATAAAATAACTTAAAAATCAATCATTCCAAAGCAAAAGTGACAAAAGAATATGAAAACCTGACTGTTACTATCCTAGAAAATCATGTGCAAAAGCAGTGGGGCCTTTAAACAACTTGCAATACTATTTTTTAGGCCATTGGGACTAAAACATATAACAATTTTCCCATAACCCGTACAGGTTATGGAAACCTATATGTCAACGTTCACAATTTCTCATAACCCGTATGGGTTATGTAGAACTAGAAGTTTTGGCCTTAGTTATACCGGTACGGGCTATGTAGAACTAGGGAAAGGAGAGGGGGAGAGGGAAAGAGGAAGGGAGAGGGAGATAGGGAGAGGGAGAGAAGGAGAGGGAGAGGGAGAGAGGGAGATTGGGGAAAGGAGAGGGAAAGTGCAAGGTAATGAGTCACAAATTTGTGGAAGTCCATGCGTTGGAAAATGCGCTCTTATAAACGGGGGCCCATTTTCAAAAAATGGGGGCCCATTTATGCTTTGGGCTATCGAGCCCAAAGGTAATGGGGGTCCGAAGCAAAAATAAATGGGCACCTATTTTGTTCTAAAATGGGGGTCCACTTTTAAACAAAACGGGCCCCCATTTCTAAATCGCATTTTTCCTTATTTTTCCACAAGCCGCCCTTGTTTGAAAACAAAGGCCTATTTTGTGGAAGTTGATTCCACAACCCGCCACCTGGCTTGGGATTAGGCTCAGGATAGGCCTGGGATGGCCACACCTGAGACATGGACCTGCAAATTCAAATCTCCATGAATGAAAGCACAAATATGAACTTCTGAAATAGTTTACGTGCCTCTAATCAGAGAATTTTTATACGAAATTAAAACCCATTTCAGATTATACTGTCTAGATTCTAAATATGTAAATTTATTTAAAAATTGATTATTTTAACTATTTTTCATTTAATTTATACTAAATCGGGTCCATAAATTTGAAATATTAACTAATTTTGTTAATTTAATAACTTTTTTATTTTAAAGAATTTTGGAAAAAAAATTATATGTCATCAATATACACAAAATTTGTTTGTATTTTAAGAAAAAATAAATTAAAAAATGTTAAGTTTACATCAAATTATGTGGGCCGTACATGTCAAATTTTTAAAAAGATAATTACGGCCATTAAAAAATTAATTAAGAAAAAATATTAGGAAAAAAAAAATAGAAAAATATGCTCATCAATCTTCAGTGTGTTACAAACCATTTCCCAAAACTGTTTTAGAAAATAATATTAATTGTGTCAAAAAGTGTGGGCCATACACATGCATGGTATGGTCCTGAAACAGGCATTTTTAAAACATAGTTTTCAGAATACCATTTAAAAATTTATTTTTTATTATGTGGGTATTAAAATAAATTACATATTTGGAAAGTAAACTCAGAGGGCTATCTATTATATTACTGACTTTTCCCAAGATTCAATCTCTAAGTGTTTCAAAATTTAAGCTCAAATGAGACAAAATCTGAAAATCAGGGAAAACACTTCCACTTTTTGGCCAAAAAGTGGACTCATCTTCTTGCACTGACCCGAGAGCATGGGAGGAAGAGAGAGGGAGATTGGGAAAAGGAGAGATTGGGGAAAGGAGAGGGGGGGAGGGAGAGAAAGTGAGATTGGGAAAAGGAGAGGGGGAGATGAAGAGAGGGTGGGAGAGAGAGGGAGAGAAGGAGAGGGGGAGGGAGAGAGGAAGGGAGAGGGAGAGGGAGAGAGGGAGATTGGGAAAAGGAGAGGGAGAGAGGGAGGGAGAGAGGGAGATTGGGGAAAGGAGAGGGGGAGAGGGAGAGAGAGGGATATTGGGGAAAGGAGAGGGGGAGAGGGAGAGGGAGAGAAAGAGAGGGGGAGGGAGAGAAGGAGATTGGGAAAAGGATAGGGGGAGAGGGAGAGAGGGAGATTGGGAAAAGGAGAGGGAGAGAGGGAGGGAGAGAGGGAGAGAGGGAGATTGGGGAAAGGAGAGGGGGAGAGGGAGAGAGAGGGAGATTGGGGAAAGGAGAGGGGGAGAGGGAGAGGGAGAGAAAGAGAGGGGGATGGAGAGAAGGAGATTGGGGAAAGGAGAGGGGGAGAGGGAGAGAGAGGGAGATTGGGAAAAGGAGAGGGGGAGAGGGAGAGAGAGAGAGAGGGAGAGAACAAGAGGGGGAGGGAGAGAGGGAGATTGGGGAAAGGAGAGGGGGAGAGGGAGAGAGGGAGAGAAGGACAGGGGGAGGGAGAGAGGGACATTAGGGAAAGGAGAGGGGGAGAGGGAGACAGGGAGATTGGGAAAAGGAGAGGGAGAGAGGGAGAGAGGGAGAGAAGGAGAGGGGGAGGGAGAGAGGGAGATAGATAGATTGGGAAAAGGAGAGGGGGAGGGAGAGGGAGATTGAGGGAGATTGGGAAAAGGAAAGATTAGGGAAAGGAGAGGGGGAGAGGGAGAGAAAGTGAGATTGGGAAAAGGAGAGAGGGAGATGAAGAGAGGGAGGGAGAGGGAGGGAGAGAGAAGGGGAGAGGGAGAGGGAGAGAGGGAGATTGGGAAAAGTAGAGGGAGAGAGGGAGAGAGGGAGAGAAGGAGAGGGGGAGGGAGAGAGGGATATTGGGGAAAGGAGAGGGGGAGAGGGAGAGCGAGGGAGATTGGGAAAAGGAGAGGGGGAGAGGGAGAGAGGGAGAGAGGGAGAGAGGGAGAGAGGGAGGGAGAGAGGGAGATTGGAGAAAGGAGAGGGGGAGAGGGAGACAGGGAGAGAAGGAGAGGGGGAAGGAGAGAGGGAGATTGGGGAAAGGAGAGGGGGAGAGGGAGAGAGAGGGAGATTGGGAAAAGGAGAGGGGGAGAGGGGGAGGGAGAGAGGGAGATTGGGGAAAGGAGAGGGGGAGGGGGAGAGAGAGGGAGATTGGGAAAAGGAGAGGGGGAGAGGCAGAGGGAGAGAGGGAGAGAGGGAGCGAAGGAGAGGGGGAGGGAGAGAGGGAGATTGGGGAAAGGAGAGGGGGAGAGGGAGACAGGGAGACATGGAGAGAACTAGAGGGGGAGGGAGAGAGGGAGATTGGGGAAAGGAGAGGGGGTGATGGAGAGAGAGGGAGATTGGGAAAAAAAGAGGGAGAGAGGGAGAGAGGGAGAGAAGGATAGGGGGAGGGAGAGAGGGAGATAGATACATTGCGAAAAGGAGAGGGGGAGGGAGACGGAGAGAGAGGGAGATTGGGAAAAGGAGAGATTGGGGAAAGGAGAGGGGGAGAGGGAGAGAGGGAGAGAGGGAGAGAATTAGAGGAGGGAGAGAGGGAGATTGGTGTAAGGAGAGGGGGAGAGGGAGAGAGACGGAGATTAGGAAAAGGAGAGATTAGTGAAAGCAGTGGGGGGCGGGAGAGAAAGAGAGATTGGGAAAAGGAGAGGGGGAGATGAAGAGAGGGAGGGAGAGGGAGGGAGAGAAGGAGAGGGGGAGGGAGAGAGGAAGGGAGAGGGAGAGGGAGAGAGGGAGATTGGGAAAAGGAGGGGGAGAGAGGGAGAGAAGGAGGGGGGGAGGGAGAGAGGCAGATTGCGGAAAGGAGAGGGGGAGAGGGAGAGAGAGGGAGATTGGGAAAAGGAGAGAGGGAGAGGGGGAGGGAGAGAGGGAGATTGGGGAAAGGAGAGGGGGAGGGCGAGAGAGAGGGAGATTGGGAAAAGGAGAGGGGGAGAGGCAGAGGGAGAGAGGGAGAGAGAGAGCGAAGGAGAGGGGGAGGGAGAGAGGGAGATTGGGGAAAGGAGAGGGGGAGAGGGAGACAGGGAGACATGGAGAGAACTAGAGGGGGAGGGAGAGAGGGAGATTGGGGAAAGGAGAGGGGGAGATGGAGAGAGAGGGAGAGAGGGAGAGAAGGATAGGGGGAGGGAGAGAGGGAGATAGATAGATTGGGTAAAGGAGAGGGGGAGGGAGAGGGAGAGAGAGGGAGATTGGGAAAAGGAGAGATTGGGGAAAGGAGAGGGGGAAAGGGAGAGAAAGCGAGATTGGGAAAAGGAGAGGGGGAGACGAAGAGAGGAAGGGAGAGGGAGGGAGAGAAGGAGAGGGAGAGGGAGAGAGAAAGGGAGAGTGAGAAGGAGAGAGGAAGATTGGGAAAGGGAGAGGGAGAGAGGGAGAGAAGGAGAAGGGGAGGGAGAGAGGGAGATTGGGGAAAGGAGAGGGGGAGAGGGAGAGAGAGGGAGATTGGGAAAAGTAGAGGGGGAAGGGGAGAGAGGGAGAGAGGGAGAGAGGTTGATTGTGGAAAGGAGAGGGGGAGAGGGAGAGAAGGAGAGAGGGAGAGAAGGAGAGGGGGATGGAGAGAGGTAGATTGGGGAAAGGAGAGTGGGAGAGGGAGAGAGAGGGAGATTGGGAAAAGGAGAGGGGGAGAGGGAGAGAGGGAGAGAGGGAGAGAAGGAGAGGGGGAGGGAGAGAGGGAGATTGGGGAAAGGAGAGGGGGATAGGGAGAGAAAGGGAGATTGGGAAAAGGAGAGTGGGAGAGGGAGAGAGGGAGAGAGGGAGAGAAGGAGAGGGGGAGGGAGAGAGGGAGAGAAGGAGAGGGGGAGGGAGAGAGGGAGATTGGGGAAAGGAGAGGGGGAGAGGGAGAGAGAGTGAGATTAGGAAAAGGACAGGGGAGAGAGAGAGAAGGAGAGAGGGAGAGAAGGAGAGGGGGAGGGAGAGAGGGAGAGGGAGAGATTCAGATTGGGAAAAGGAGAGAGGGAGGTAGAGGGAGAGAGAGGGACATTGGGTAAAAGAGAGATTTGGGAAAGGAGAGGGGGAGAGGGAGAGAAGGAGAGGGGGAGGGAGAGAGGGACATTGGGGAAAGGAGACGGGGAGAGGGAGAGAGGGAGAGAAGGAGAGGGGGAGGGAGAGAGAGAGAGGGAGAGAGCAAGATTGGGAAAAGGAGAGGGGGAGGGAGAGGGAGAGGGAGAGGGAGGGACATTGGGAAAAAGAGAGATTTGGGAAAGGAGAGGGGGAGAGGGAGAGAAGGAGAGGGGGAGGGAGAGAGGAAGGGAGAGGGAGAGGGAGAGGGAGAGAGAGGGAGATTGGGAAAAGGAGAGGGAGAGAGGGAGAGAAGGAGAGGGGGAGGGAGAGTGGGAGATTGGGGAAAGGAGAGGGGGAGAGGGAGAGGGAGGGAAATTGGGAAAAGTAGAGGGGGAGACGGAGAGAAGGAAAGGGGGAGGGAGAGAGGGAGATTGGGGAATGGAGAGGGGGAGAGGGAGAGAGAGGGAGTTTGGGAAAAGGAGAGGGGAAGAGGGAGAGAGGGAGAGAGGGAGAGGGGGAGGGAGAGAGGGAGAGGGAGAGGGGGAGGGAGAAAGGGAGAGGGAGAGAGAGATATTGGGAAAAGGAGAGGGGGAGGGAGAGGGAGAGAGAGGGTTATTAGGAAAAACAAAGATTTGGGAAAGGAGATGGGGAGAGGGATATAAGGAGAGAAGGAGAAGGGGGAGAGAGAGAGAGAGAGAGGGAGAGAGAGGTTGATTGGGAAAAGGAGAGGGAGAGAGGGAGAGAAGGAGAGGGGGAGGGAGAGAGGGAGATTGGGGAAAGGAGAGGGGGAGAGGGAGAGAGAGGGAGATTGGGAAAAGGAGATGGGGAGAGGGAGAGAGGGAGGGAAAGGGAGAGAGGGAGGGAGTGGAGAGAGATGGAGATTATGAAAAGGAGAGGGGGAGAGAGAGAGAGGGAGAGAGAGGGAGATTGGGAAAAGGAGAGGGAGAGAAGTAGAGGGGGAGGGAGAGAAGGAGACTGGGGAAAGGAGAGGGGGAGAGAAAGAGAGATGGAGATTGGGAAAAGGAGAGGGGGAGAGGGAGAGAGGAAGGGAAAGGGAGGATGGAGATGTGGAGAATAGGATAAAGAGAGGGAGAGGGAGAGAGAGAGGGAGAGAAAGAGAGATTTAAGATAACGAAAGGGGGAGGGAGAGGGGGGAGAGGGAGAGGGAGAGGGAGAGAAAGAGAGAGAAGGGGGAGAGGGTGAGAATAGGATAGGATAATGTGTGTGTGTGTGTGTGTGTGTGTGTGTGAGAGAGAGAGAGAGAGAGAGAGAGAGATGAGGTAGAGAAAGAACAAGAAGGAGAAAAGGGTGAGAGAATCAAAAAATAGAGAAATGTGAGGGGGAGAGAGATGAGATAGAACTCAAGGAAGATAATTAGGGCTCAGAATAGACAAAGACAATGATGGGGGAAGTAAGACAAGAGAGAGAGAGGAAAAGAAGAGGTACATGCATGTATACAAACATATATACATATATCTATATAAATATATGTATATATAACTATTAATATGCATATATACATACATAAACACATATTATCTAGGTATGTCTAAAACATGTGTAGTAAATGCTAAGTTTACAAGCATACATTATTATGTCTTCGTAACCCGTATGAGTTTTGTGAAACCAAAAAAATGTTTCTAGTTCTTCATAACCTGTATGGGTTATGAAGAACTATGAATAGTACTTTTGGTTCTTCATAACCCGTGTGGGTTTTGCCTTGGTAAGAGGGTTGGAAAATGACCCTAAGGCTTGCAAGCCCATTTTCCCCCCTTTTTTGTTCCTTTACACGTTTTTTCATCCTCCACCATGATTTCTTGACTTCATCATCATTAGGTTTACAAATGATGAAGTGGGTACCTCTAAAATTACCACCATAATCTCACACATCTTCTTAGTTTTTTGACCATATAAATTTTTTAATTTTTGGACAACATTAGCATAGTAAACTTTAATTTTCTTTATCAGTGCCTTGACAGTCCTCACAGACATATGTCTACCATTTTTTTAATAACTTTTGATATACTTTACCAAATTCAAAATAAATTATATATTATTGTTCTACACTAGATTCTATACACTTTTTAAAAAAAAATTGCATTTTTGATTATTTTGATGCAAGTTATGCCCAGTGCACGAACAGGTACCAAATTTTCAGGATGCAGTCACTTCCAAAAATCATAAAAAATAAAATACTAGACGAAAAATTACAAAAAAATACACAACTTTTAGATCTCACTCTTACCTATCATCCTACCAAAGGGTTTTGTAAAATAGTAAATCTAACTATATATTTGTGCAGTGCACAAAAACAGCTATGTTATATTTTTCTGAAAAAATTAGGAACAGTTTTTCATGCGTGAAAGGTTTGACCCTCTTAATATTATCCAATTTTTAAAAAAATTAGTAGTTTAGAAACTAGATTCAGAGTAATACAATTCTTATTGTTTTTTCAACTCCTAGTTTTGAGTGCATGACCTTCAAATCGCTGTTTGAAGTTCAGGTTTACCTGGTTTCAGAAGAAAAAAAAATTGGCCACTTATACCCCCCTTTTTGTTCACCATCTTGGTGCACTTACCCCCCAAAGGAAACTGAGAGGGGGGGGGGGGTGAATCAGTTGTCCACTAAATACAAACCAAAACTAACTTAACCAAACTTAATGCTTAATGCTGGTAAACTAAACTTTAATGTCAGTAGACAATTTAATAGTTAATTGCAGTACTGGTAAAGTTTAATGCACAAAACAAAAAGACAAATAACATACACAACACATAACACAATTATTTGTACGTGGAAATCCTATAAGGGGAAAAACTACAGTAGGAAACCTTATCCACAATCAAATGATGCTACTATAGATAGTATGTTTTTACATGGAGTCTACACATGCAGAAAGGCCAACTGCCTAGAGCTCACTACTCAATAACAAAATGGGAGTCACACTGACTACAATTGGATGGTTAAATCCAATGATAATGTAATGCTTAATATAGCATATTCATATGCTGGATTCAGTACCAGTTAAGCTCTGATTTGCCTTCTTCAAACCTTCCTTCAATCTTGAATTATGTCTGCATGTATAGCTCTGCTTATATTCGCATGTACCTTATTACAATCCTTTTCCACACTCCACCACACAATCTCATAAATGAGATCTTACATATATACAAAAACCTAAGACCGAATGAGTAGGTCAGCTCACTAAGATATTACAATAAAATCAGTTACAAATGAATCAATATGAAATGCATGATGTCAACTCAATGTATTTACAATAACAATAAATCATCTTCATGACATGTTGTGCTAATCTGGAATAGATATGCTTGCCGGTCCATAACCTAGACCTATTTGCTAGTAACAACAAATATGCAAACCTGATTAGACCAATGAACAAATCACCAAAACCAAGTGTCCAAATGATGTCTTTGACATAGCCAAGTAATCTCCAAGTCATTCCAAGTGCCGGTGAACAATATAACCTGTCGGTGAACCAGATACTGGTGATTGTGCATAAGTCACTGAACATGCCGGTGAACATAACCAAAGATCTCCAAGTGTTTCTCAAGTGTTGACAAGTGTTGACATCAATGAAAAAACCTTGTCAACATATCCAAAATACCAACAATTAGGTCTTTTAGTTTTTGTTATATACCCCATTTTTTGTAGCCTTATTATATTCTTGCTCTGAGGAGTCATTGTATACGATAGTTGATATCATTTGTACTCCGAGACACTGAGATTATGATTATATATGAGATCTTGATTTGATTTCATCGTACTTGTGTTCATTGATTATGAGATATATTTCTATATGATATATTCTATATGTATGCATATTTTTGTTTTTCAGTATGGATGTAATATGGATGTTTATTTTTGTTTCTTTTTCATGCAAATAAATGATGATGCAAATGGATGATGAGAATGAGAAACTAGTAATGTAAATATTTATTTTTCTTCATGCAATAATATGAATGCAAATAAGTATAAAATGAAATGTATGGATTTATATAAGATTCTTATGTATGAAGCTAACATCTCAATACACAAGTACACAATCGAAGAAATGATGAAACAAGGACCACTTAGCCAAGAAATGATCATGCTTCAAACTCTCATTTGGAAGATAAAGAGATCATTGTTATTATGCTGAAATCACTCGAAATGCATAAAATTTTAAAATGAATGCAATCTAAACCTAGTCACTAGATTTGGAGTTCTTAATTTTCATCACTGAGCATTTTACAAAACAACAAGAAGAATAGAGTTCATTTCTTTGCATATACAATATTAATTATCTTGTTTGCAATGACCCTTTGTTCATTCATATCCTTGGATAGATTACACATGCATCCGGATTGCACATTAAAGAAATTCCCTCAACAGACAAAGAAATGACTCCAACCTCCCTGTAGCATACAAATAAGTGGAGCCAAGGTAATTGTGGCGATTTCATCTTGATGTGAAGGCACTTATCACAGACACCCAACTAATTAGATGTTTCCAAATCATCAGATTTATTCCTACAAGTAGAAAACAAAGAAAAGTATTATGCCCCCAATCCTCACTCCTCTTAGTCAAGATAGACTTCCTCGAGTTATTTAGAGGGAATAATAATAAAAAACCAATATGAAAGATAAAATACAAAGAAAATTTCATGCATATCTGAAACAGTTTAGTGATTTTTTTCAGTAGTCTTGTTTTGCTTGTGTACTCAGTGATAAAATTCTCAAGTAGTTAGGAGACAAGTGACTTACTCAGAGTGTATGACCGGGTACCACTGACTGAAAGATGACTTGGTTGATACTGCTTAGAACATTTAAATTGCTCAGTCAATTACCCTAAGACTAGGACATTGATCAGTTTCAAGCCATGAGGGTTCCAAAAGAACTAGATGTCACAAAAGCAACTAAAAGACATGTACAAGCAAAAGCAAAGATGTAAGAAAGTGGAAAATTCCAACGTTGCATTGATAGATGAAGCGCTTGAGTACAAGAGGTGCCTATTACCAAGTTTTCACCTACTTGGGAAAGATCCTTCTCTTTTTTTATTTTTAGGATTTCTTTAGAACTTTTTTCTGGGTTTTAGGATTTCTTCAGGACTTTTTCTGATTTTTAGGATTTCTTCAGGAATTTTTCTAATTTTTAGAATTTCTTCAGGACATTTTAGCTGTACAGGTTGCTGGAGCAGAGAATACTGAGTGAAGAATTTCTTCAAGTGGATGGTGTTCATCCGGTCAAGGAGCTATTCTCCTTCCAATGTTGAGAGTTCATACACATCAAAGCCAAAGACTACAACAATGATGTAGGGACCTAGCCAGTTGGATTGAAACTTTCCTTTGTTGTCTTGAAACTGTTGATTCTTAGGATTTTCTCTCAAAACAAGGTCACCAACTTGAAATTCTTGTTGTCACACTTTCTTGTTATAACCTCTAGACATTCTCTTTTGATATTCTCTTAGATGATTAAATGCCACTTGTCATCGTTCATCCAGTAACTCGAGTTCCTACAACCTAGATATTTTGTAGTCTTCGTTATTAACAAGACCTTGTAAATAAACTCTTAAAGAATATATTTCCACCTCAATAGGTAAGACTGCTTCACACCCATACACCAAAGAAAAAGGTGTAGCCCTAGTAGGTGTTCCAATACTTGTCCTATAAGCCCACAGGGCATGATTGAGATGCAGATGCCAATCCTTTCTAGATTTATTTACTATTATGTGTAAAATAGTCAATAGATTCTTGTTAGATGCTTCGACTTCTTCATTAACTTGAGGGTAGTATATTGATGACCAGTGCTATTTTATTTTAAATTTTTCATAGAGTTCATATAGATCTTTGTTTTTGAATTGCCCTCCATTGTCAGTCATAATAGACAAAGGTATACCATACCTACAAATGATATAGTAAATGATGAAGAGAGTTAATTGTTTATTGGTTTCTTTGATGAGCGGAACTGCTTCTACCCACTTAGTGAAATACTTAGTGGCAGTTATAATAAACTTGTGCTCGTTAGATGATGTAGGATATATTTGGCCAATATGTAACAAAGGGTATGAGATCCCTTGCTAGAGAGTGTATAAGGTTCCCATGTAACTAACACTTCTCACAAGTTTTAGAAAATTTTATAGCCTCTTTCTCCATGTCTAGCCACTAGTAGCTAGCCCTTAGTAGTTTCCATGCTAAAGTTAGACCATTCGAATAGGATCCACAAAAGCCTTCATGAACCTCAGATAATGTGTGTTGGGACTCTTCAGTTTCTAGACACCTAAGTAAAGTACTATCCAAACCTCACCTAAATAGGTCGCTATCAATGATGACATATCATGAAGCATTTTGGATTAGGTTCCTTTTCTCATACATGAAATACTAGAAGGGATAACTTGGTTATGCAAGTAAGAGTAAATGTGGCTATAGTGAGATGAGTCATGTCCAATAATAGAACAGACCATTTGGGACTTAGGAGAATCATAGGTAGAATAATGTAACTCTTCCACCAGGAATTCGAAGCAAAAATTAGATTCTTGTAGCTGTGGTATAGATTCCAAGGTGGCCATTACATCCGCTACTCTATTTGCTGATCTGGGGATCTGCTAAAATGATACAAAGGTAAAGTATTTCTTGAGAACATCCACCATTCTCTTATAAGGAATCAATTTCTCATCTCTAGTTTGATATATATCATTGATTTGGTTGATGATTAGCTAATAATCTCCATAGATGTATAAGTCAACAACCTTCCATTTGATAGCCAGCTTGATCCCATTTACCAAAGCTTCATATTCTCTAATTTTGTTTATGCAAGGGAAGAAAATGTTGTAAGATTTTGAGATTGAATGTTTTTTAGGAGTAATAAAAAGTATTCTAGTACCAAGACCATGTTGAGTGAAAGACCCATCAAAGAACATCTTCCATGGTCATTAAGTAAGGTGCATGATTGATTCATCTAGAAATTCTATATGCAAAGGTTGACTATCTTCAAGTGGAGCATCAGCAAGTTGATCTGCAATAAACTTTCCTTTGATGGCTTTACGTTCTACATATTCAATATAAAATTTTGTAAGAACCATGACCCATTTAGCCAATCTTCTTGTAAGTGTTTCTTTGGTGAGAAGATATTTGAGTGGATCAATCTTAGCCACTAGCTGAATAAAGTGTGCAAATATATAGTGCATTAATTTATGTGATTCAAAGACTAATGCCAAACAATACTTTTCTATGATAGTGTACTTCATTTCATAAGACACCAAGGTTCTGCTAATATAATATATATCTCTTTCTTTTTAATTTTCATCTTGTTGTACCAGAAGTGCCCCCAGTGATGTATTTGTAGCCGATATGTATAGAATCAATGGTTTACCTTGAATTGGTGGCATCAATATGGGTGGATTAGAAAGATAATCTTTCATTTGTTTTAGATGTTGTTCACAATCTTCATCCCGGTTGTACTGGAATCCTTTCCTTAATACCTTTGTTAAGGGTTGAGCTTTGTCTACTAGCTTAGATATAAAGCACCTTATTTATTGGAGACATCCTTGTAAACTTCTCATTTGACTGATATTCTTGGGTGGAGGCATTTTCCATTATGGCTTGGACCAAATCAGGATCAACCTATAATCCTTTCTTTGAAATTATGTAACCAAGCAACTTCCCTGATGCTACTCCAAATGCACACTTTTTCAGGATTTAGCCAAAGCTTGAATCTTTCCATTCTATCCAACATGAGACCTAGTTCTTGGATATGTGTGGATCCCTTCACAATTGTTACTAGGGTGTCGTTAACACAATCTTCCATGTTTTTGTGCATCATATCGTGGAAGATAGTGGTTACTGCTCTTTGGTAAGTGGCTCCTGCATTTTTTAGTTCAAATGGCATGACATTGCAGCAAAAGGTTCCCCATGCACATGTGAAGGCTTTCTTTTCTTTATCCTTAGGAGCTATCTTGATCTGATTATAACCAGAGTATCCATCCATTAATGAGTACATCTCATATCAAGAAATCATATCTACTATTATATCAATGTTGGGCAATAGAAAATCATCTTTCAAACATGCTTTGTTGAGATCCCTAAAGTCTGTGTAAACCTTAATAGATTTTTTTGCCTTTGATACAACTACTATATTTGATATCCATTTTGTATAGTCTATAGCTCTGATAAATCCATCTTTTAGCAATTTTTCTATCTTAGCTTTGACTAGCAGTGCCACATGAGGGTGCATCTTACAGAGTTTTTGCTTGACTGGTTTAACTCCTAGTGTAATAGAGAGATGATGCATGATAATATCAAGATCTAGACCTGGCATATCGAAGTATGTCCATGAAAAGTTTATCATCTTTTCTGACAAGAGGTTGCTGAAATATTTTAACTCTTCTGCTAATAGTGATTGAGCTAAATGAATGATATGTGGCATCTCTTGACTTCCAATATCTACTAGTTGAGTTGGTTCAATCAATATTGATGACCTTTCTTGGAAGTGACCTAGTAGCATATCAAGTAGATCCTCAGGTGCCTCAAAGAGGTTTTCACCCTTAGGTATGTCCTTTATTTTCACTATTTTTGATTCTGACACCACCACAATGTGGTTTTCGTCATCAAATCTATTATTTTTTTTTTTATTTTTTTTTGCAACTGAGATAGTTGATGTCTGTTTCAGTCATGTTCTCACTTTGTGACTAAGATAGCAGGCTAATGTGTAGTCATTGGCGAAGGTGGGTATATTCAAAGGTTGGTTGTAAAGACTACTGTCAATCAGTCAGGATGTATCAAGGATAATGTTTGAATAGGTTCAAGGGAGTTCATGGTATTATCATCATAACTTTGGACTAACAAGTCGAGTTCCAAAAGACTACCTTACATAGGTGTCTTGAGACCAAGAAGAGTTACAACACGATTATCAAAGTTCATGTTAGTATTTCATGGATCAAACCCAACCGACCTACTCCAAGAATTGTCCCCTACTTCAACCTAGACTATATACCATGGTGTGACAATAATAGGGTCAACATGCAGCATCTCAAAATTCATGATGGAGTAGTCATAATATGTTGTTGAATAGTTATTATAAATAGAGCTTTTGTCTAAGTTATAAGAGTCATACGATGATGTTTCTAACTTATCTTCAAGTGATTTAGTAAACTATGTATAGTATCAATACCTACATCTTTGATTCTGCAAGTTCCTTACTGATTTGGTTCATTGATCACTTGTATTTCACACACCTATTGACATAACCTTCATGGCTCTATTAGTCCTTGTCGTCTTTTCCCTTCAGCTTCCTTTGGACTGATGACTACTCCCGCTTCCATAGGTTCTAATTCTTCTTTTGTAGTTCTATATCTGATTTGTTTTATCTCAATAGAGGGAGATATAGTAGGTGAAGAATTTTATTATGTCATTTCTTCCTTCAGCTATTGTTCATAGTCTTCTTGTCTTTTTAGTCTGATTTCTTCTATTTCCTTTTGCAATTTTAAGCGTATCAACTCTTGTGCATCATTTGTGATATCACTAGATTCTTCAGGGGTTTATATAGTAGATGCATCTGCAAGCTGATCTGGACGCCATTCATACTCATTTGAATCAGTTTGTGAATAATCTACTTGTTGTCTACCAGTACATGTGACCGTAATGTTCAATGGTGCAAACAATTCTCTAATTCTTTCTACCTCTTATCTCATATCCTCTGGGACTTGTACTTCTTGTAGTGTTATAGCTTATACAGTCAGAACTTGATTATCATTTGCTTCCTCTCTCTGGGTTGGCAATTCTTCTTGTTCATTGCCACACTCTTCCTAAGTTTGTTGAGTATTAATTTCCTATCATGTTGAAGGTAGTACCCGTTTCCTCCACTTAGGTTGATGGTGAGAAGTATTTTTTTGATCTGATGAGTTTCTTGGATAGTATCCCAATCCAGCTTTATCATTTGCAGACTTAGTTTGTAGTTGAATAGGTTTAACAATACCTTCTTGATGCTTGCCTAGAGGACCGGTACTTGAGTATCCCATACATTAAAGAATTTTATAGCCTAGACCATATTGTGTCAGGGAAATCTCACAATGTCGTATTTATTTGTTTGTACTATCTTCTTTGAAAATCCATTTGAGAACAACATCCCCTTCTATTTCATCCGCAAGGGAAGTAGAGGATTGTATAAAGAGACCATCATAAATGACATTTGGAGTTGAAGTTTGTGGCTTCATAACCTCGGATGGTTTTCCCAATTGTCTTGGCGATCGAGGAAGAGACATTAGTGAGAGTACAGGTTCTATTTTGTATCCATCCATGCCAGTATTTGTGATTTTCAATTTATTTTCTAAATCTTTCAGCAAAGTTTCTAAACTTTCAGTTGTAGAGGCTGCTCTATTATGAGGAACAAAAGCATCAGCACTCTGTGTCAATGCATTATAGGTACAACTTGTATCTGTCGGAATACTGACTTCAACTCTTTTGTAAGGAAATCTCAAGCACTGATGATATGTAGATGGTACTACTTTCATTTTGTGAATCCATGGCCTACCTAGTAAGATGTTGTATGAAAGAGGAAGGTCAAGGAACTTATAGATAACATCTCTTTCTACAAGTCCTACCCTGATTGTTAATAGTACTAGACCTTTAGAGGTTCTTTCTTCTTCATCATAAGATTTGATCATTATTTTCTTTGTTGGATCAATGATATTTTTGGAAAATCCCAATTGTGTTAGTAGATTGTAGGTACCAATATTCAATCCAGTGCCTCCATCTATCAAAACACATTTAACTTAGTGTTTATGGATCACAGCTTCGATGTGTAATGGCTGGTTATGTGGGTGATTCAGTGAGTTGTCATCTTCTTCAGAGAATGTGAGGTAAGGAGGCGAAGTCAGGTGAGCCACCATAGATTGAAACTGGTCTACATCTAAATCTTTAGGGATATTAGTAGTGAGAAAATATTTGTCTAGGATCTCTCCACGAGCAGAAGAGATCTTAAGTAGTTCTAAAATGGAGATTTGAGAGTTAATTCTTTTCAATTGTTTGATAATTCTATAACTAGGAGAGGACGATGAAGCCAACTATTTATATTTAGTCATGATTGTATCTGCTTGTCTTTTTAAAGAAGTTGGTCAGTTCGATGTTGTTTGAATAGAAGTTGAGGAACTAGCTCCTTGGAGAGTAACCTTATTTTGAGCATGGGTCACAGCATTGGCAGTTTGTGTTTAATTTTATTTATCTTTAATTATGATCACATTACAATATTAAGGTTGGGAAGATTCAATCATGTTGATCCCGTTGTCATTGTTAGTGTAGGTGTAATTGACTTTAGCACCTCCCTTTGATTTTGAGGAATCACCTTGTTCATAAGAAGGTAAGGGATCTTTAAAAGCTTTGTGATCAGCATTACTCTTGTGATTTCCAACAATGATTTTGTCAGCATCGATGAGACCTTGAATTTCATGTTTCAGCTTCATGCAGTTGTTCGTGTTATGACCCTTGTTTCGATGGTATTCATAGTA
Source organism: Cryptomeria japonica (assembly GCF_030272615.1). Taxonomy (NCBI): domain Eukaryota; kingdom Viridiplantae; phylum Streptophyta; class Pinopsida; order Cupressales; family Cupressaceae; genus Cryptomeria; species Cryptomeria japonica. The sequence goes on along the minus strand of NC_081414.1, from coordinate 798,594,974 downwards.
TTCATTTTCTCTCCACCATTTGGGTTTAATTTTTGGATCATATGGTCTAGAATTGTCTGGAAATGTTATTAGATCATTTTCCAATAAAGTTTTAAAATATGATTCATATGATTGATCTAGAGGAGTAAAATCACGTTTAGGCTTTGAAAGCCAAGGTTTCTATTTAAACCATTCTTTTAATTTTTCTGGAGGATTTTTTGCTGCAGTTTTAGCTGCTTTGAGTGCTTGTGTGCTGCTAGCTAGATTAAATATTGTAGTTTTTAATTTTGCTTCAATAGTGTCTATCATTCCATCATTAAGAACGTTTATGTTGTTACCTTTGCTATATTTTCAGTATTTGTTATTTTTTTTAGAACTAGAACCTTGCGATGTTTCTTTCCAAAGTGATATATCTCCTTTCTTTATGAGAACATCTTCCATTATGATGGCACTATCTACCATTTTGTTGAATCAAGGGTAGACTTGCATTTGGATACTATATTTCAATTCAAAGATTAGGTTATTGATGAAGATATCCATCTTCTCAAAATTTGGAATAGGTCGTGACTATCTAGAGAACATCCTTCTCCAACATTGAAGAAAGGTAAGAAAAGGTTCTCCTATTTTCTATTTAGTGTTCCAAAGCTCGATCATAGTGACTGGATGATGAATGTTATAGGAGTATTGTTGTAGAAATAGTTGGATAAATTGCTCAAAATTTTTGATTCCCATAGGTAGGCTTGAAAACCATTCCATAGCTTGCCCTCCTAAACTTCTCAGGAAAAGGCGCATGAGGTATGTTTGTTTGTGCATGAATTCCATACATAAGGAAAAAAATTCTCTAACATGGTCTTGAGGATCTTCATTCTTGTCATATTTTTTAGACATAGGCATCTCTACTTTTGAGGGAAATAGAGGCATGTAAAGGTTTTTGTCAAATGGAAATGGGCATATTGTGTCTAGAGAATATTGCTTTGATGATTTATCTTTGTTTTTCAATTTTATGATTTCAATCTGTAACACTTGCAATCATTTGTTTAGCAGGCCTAAAGATGTCTATTCCTCTTTAGTGATGAGGGTTTCGATGTTATAATTGATAGAAAGTTTGGTACCTTTCTTTGCTAGCTCTAGAAAATAGTCTTCTTTTTATCTAGCCATGATGACTTTCATCATCTTTCAGAAATGCTTATCATTTGGAAACTTATTTATATTAGTTTCCAAAGGTTCAGAAGCTATGGATTCATCTGATGAAGAATCACTATCAATAGCATGATTGCTGAGGTTGTCATAAGTATCTCGTTTAGTATCTTGTCTTTCTTGCCTCTCTCTAGACATGGTGGGAGATATCGGTTGATCAAAAATTGGTATAATAAAAACTAGTATTTGTGACGATGAAGGTTTATTTGGAATGAGTTCTTCTAAAAATAATGGATTGACTTGTGATGAAAAGGATGCCTCTTTACCTTTGTCAGTTTTGTTCTGAGAACTTCTTGTTTGAACAAGCATTTACAAACAACGGGACTAAGAGCTAGATGTGATGCAGAAGTCAAGATCAAATTGAAGCTAATTGTTCATTTAACGTAGTGATTAAGGGAAGTAACTGAGATCTGGTTTGGTTTCAAGAATGATCTATCCTGTATAAGATGTTATCCAAGTTAACTTAGGTTCAATGAGTAGTTCATTTAACTAGCTGAGAGATGATCGACAAAATCGTGCAACACAATGACAGGGGTACACTATCAAGATTGTTTATGTTTAGAATTATGATGTCCAGTTTTATGCTCATTGTAGATTGATTTCACTAGGTTTGACTATTTTGACTGACAAGAACAAGAATTCATATGACAGAGTTTACATGTCGAGATGAAAGTTTAACAATTATCAAATGATAAAGATAGTATTTTGTATGTTTCTATCTGATTTCATACAATAGTTGGGAAGGCTCCAGATGATAATATGTTGAGTGTTATGTATTTTTGCATGATAGACTGTAAGAGATCAGACGATAGTTTATCAGACATGTACGACATAGTTTGTAAAGCCAGATGACAAACTATTAGGATCAATGAAAGCTCGTATGACAAGATGCATCTAGAAGGATGATAATTAAATAGACTCGTACGATAGAGAACTGGACAGAAACAAAATTCTCACAGATAGAGTTTTCACTACTGACGAGGGATAGTTTTTGATAAGTACTAGTTTTGTTATGACTGATGGAGACCAACTTTTGACACAGCGAAAATTTTGACCACTGAGTTGTTGATTTGTTTGATTTATTTTTTCCAGTTTCAAAATTTTAGTTTTTAGTTTCAGTTTTAGGGATTAAAACACATAAAACGCGCAAGATATATATAATGACTTCTATCACAACACGCTAACCCTATGGAAGTTGGCTTAGAGAAGAAAACCTTTGCTTGCTGACTTAGGTACACACCCAATAGCTAATCAGAATATGGCCGCTGATTCTCAATGTCGTATTAGCCAACTCCAAGTGCTAATGGGGCCATGATATGGAAAGTGTCTTGGGAGAGTTACTATCTCTCTTGCACAAAGATTATTCCCCTTTCGGAGGTGAATCGGGTAGCTTCTATCTTATAGTTCCTAGTCAGGAACTCCATTCAAAATTACCCCTTGAAGTCATACAAGCATGATTGAGGTCGATATCCCAACAAAGTACTGAAACCAGTTGTAGTCACGTAAACGTGATTGAGACCACGAGGCACTACAAAATGTTCGATATGAGAGATCTCAAAGAGAAAACTCAAATAATTCCGTCCTCTGAGACTTTAATCACCAAAGGCCTATTTATTATAGTGAGTTGGAATGCTCAAGTCCAACTGTACTCACTTTGGTCGCTCTCACAGGGTGATTACTTTTTCCCACTATGATAGGCTCACTAAAGGTAACACAAATCTCAAAACTTAGAGAAAAGCTTTGAGGGTCTAGATTTTTGATTGTCTGTAAAATAAAAGAGCATACTCTTCTAACTTTCAGTTTTTTTTGAAAACACAATAGATAGATTTTTTCTTTAACCAGATAGAAATTTAAGTGTCTCAAAAAAATGAACTTTAAAGAAAACACGAAGTTTGGTCAATTTTCTTTTTAAGCAGCTTGCAAAAACAACACATTAGTAGTCATATTGTTTTTGATTCTTTGACAGGCGTATGTTTGATTGATAAATTCTTTGACAAGCATTTTGCAAGAAACTAGTTAGGCTATGAAAATATCAAGCAGACAAAAGACAATTAAGGGTTAGCATTAGTATCATCAAAATTTAATTCAAGAAAAACCCTGAAAAGTAATTTGTTTTTCAAAAAATCCTAATCTAACTCCTCCAGCCTGAAAGAAATTGTTAGAAACCTACAAGAAGAAAAAGTTAGTGAAATATCAAATCTCTTGATGGGATTACATAAACCTAATTTCAAATCTTGGTTATAAATTTTTCACTCCTAATGCTGAAATGCCCTGAAATTTGACTAAGTCTGAAATTTGGAAGATCCTCCAAAAATTAGATTTTGCATTATAACTCCTAGAGGTCCAAAA